>NC_138376.1:45810738-45832159 GCF_054177405.1 Leptonychotes weddellii | reverse complement strand
GAGAGACGATGGACTCTGAAAAACAAACTGAGGGTTCTAGAGGGGAGGAGGGTGGGAGGATGGGTTAGCCTGGTGGTGGGTATTGAGGAGGGCACATTCTGCATGGAGCACTGGGTGTTATGCACAAACAATGAATCATGGAACACTTCATCTAAAACTAATGATGTAATGTATGGGGATTAACATAAGAATAAAAAAATTATATAATCTATTTTATATATATATTTTTAAGATTTATTTATTTATTTATTTGACAGAGAAAGAGACAGAGAGAGCAGGAACACAAGCAGGGGGAGTGGGAGAGGGAGAAGCAGGCTTCCCGCCGAGCAGAGAGCCCGATGTGGGACTCGATCCCAGGACCCTGGGATCATGACCTGAGCCGAAGGCAGACGCTTAACGACTGAGCCACCCAGGCGCCCTATAATCTATTTTAAATTGATAACTTAACTTCAGTTGCATAAAAAACTCTATTCCTTTCCATTTCTGCTTTTCCCACTTCATGTTTCTGATTCACAAATTACATCTTTTTATATTTTATATCATTTTCATAAATTTACAGTTATTTTTGCACTTTTAAAAATTCTATATCAGAATTAAAAGTGATTCAACCACCAGTGGTATAATACTAAAGGATCATTTCTCTATCTATATATTTACCTTCACCAGAGAGCTTCATATTTTTATATGCTTTCATGTTGCTATCTAGCATCCATTTGTTTCTCCTTGAAGGCATCCCTTTAGCATTTCCTATATGGCATGTGTAGTATTAATAACCACCCCCCCCCAGGTTTTGTTTATCTGGGGAAGTTTTAATGTCTCCATTTTTTTCCTCAGCTTTATTTCAGTATAATTGACCAAAAAAATGTATATATTTAAGGTGTACAATTTGATGTTTAATATGTATATACATTGTGAGATAACCAGTACATTCAAGTTAATGAACATATCCATCACCTCACATTATTATCATTGTGTGGGTGTATGTGTGTGTGGGTGTGTGTGTGCCTGTGGCAAGAATACTTAAGTTTTGCCCTCTTAGCAAATTTCCAACATACAATGAAGTATTATTAACTATAGTCACGTTGTTATACATCAGATCTCCAGAATGAATATATCCTATATAACTGAAACTTTATATCTTTTGATCAACATCTCCCTATTTCCCTATTCCCCCGCCCCTTGGCAACCACCATTCTGCTCTCTGCTTCGATGAGTTTGACTATTTTAGTTTCCATATATGAGAGAGACTGTGCAGGATTTTCTCTGGGTCTGGCTTATTTCACTTTGCATTGTGTCTTCCAGGTTCATCCATGCTGTTTGCAAATGACAAGATTCCCTACCCCTCCTTTTTTTTAAGACTAAATAACATTCATTTATGTATAAACATTAACACTTGATACCCTTTGCCTTTTTGATAATAGCCATCAACAAAGTTGCCAAGAACATATAATGGGGAAAAGACAGTCTTTTCAGCAAATGGTATTGCAAAACTGGATATTCACGTGCACAAGAACTAAACCGAACCCTTATTTCTTATTATTTACAACTCGAAATGGTTTAAAAATTTAAACATAAGATATGAAACCATAAAACTAACAAAAAAATTGGATAAAATCTTCTTGACATTGGTCTGGGAAATGATTTTTTAAAAATATGATCCCAAAAGCACAGGCAACAAAAGCAAAAATAAGCAATTCAGATTGCATCAAATTAAAAAGCTTCTACACAGCAAAAGAAATAGTCAACAACGGGCGCCTGGGTGGCTCAGTTGGTTAAGCGAATGCCTTCAGCTCAGGTCATGATCCTGGAGTCCTGGGATCGAGTCCCGCATCGGGCTCCCTGCTCAGCGGGGGATCTGCTTCTCCCTCTGACCCTCCTCCCTCTCATGCTCTCTCTCTCTCATTCTCTCTCTCAAATAAATAAATAAAATCTTTAAAAAAAAAAAAAAAGAAATAGTCAACAACATGAAAAGTCAACTTACCCAGTAAGAGAATATATTTGCCTAAGTATAGGGAGTGTCTAAAACCTTCTCTGGGTTTGTACCGGTAATTTCCCAGTTAGAGAAGTTTGCCCCCTTCTCTGTATCCTGTAATCTCTTACGCCCCCTGGTGACTACCTTCAGTAAAACAGTCTCTCTAGCGGTGCCTCAAGAAGGGGTGCTTGCTTGCCTTTGCTCCGAGGCCCTTGGTCTGGCACTAAACCGCCAATTATGTTAGTGCTCTGCATCAGTCAAGACAGAAACCAGTCCCTTGAGTAGCCTCTGAAAAAGCACATCATTAGATTCACAGTCCGCGCTTCTCTTTCTCTCCTGAGAGTTTGTGGAGTTTTCTCCTGATCATGCTGTGCCGTGCCAGGGAGTGGGGTGGACTATGGTGGACAAACGCAAGCAATATTCTTACTGGCTTCTATCCAGCTCTTTCTGGCTTTGTACTTACCTGAGGTGCTGCAACTTCTTAATTGGTTTCTGGAGTTCTCAGAAAGGTAATTAGGGGCATATATTATTGCTAAGTCTGTGCTTCTATGGGGGACTGTGAACCTGGAATAGGAATGGAACCAAGCATAGGAACCAATGCTGATGTCACTTCAGTAGGTCACTTTTGAAATATAAATTTTTATTAAATTAAATCTAATGTTCTAATTTTGAATACTTTGGCTCATTTTATCTTTTTAAACCCTGAGTACACTTGACTAATTTTAAAAATCAGTAGACATGCTTTTATGAGATTTCACATAAGTTAATATGAGCAAAACATTATATCTCTCTTCAGTGGCTATGTTAGGCTTCTTATTCCTTCTTTGCCTGTTTTACTGGTTAATATATCATCATGAAGGGAAGCAGTTTTCAAAAGCTAATCAATTTTGTCAAGCTCTAAGTGGTTAAAGCTTAAAAAGTAAAAATATTTCCTAGTATGACTTAGTTTCAGGTATGCAGGTAAAAAAGGAGATGGCATGCTGAAGTACTCAGTCAATATTAATTCTCAAAAGAAATTTACTCAGTACAATTTGTCTTGCTTTATGCATAAAATGGTAATGTAAACAAAATTAAGAAATGATGTGTTTTTAAAAGAATTACAAATAAGAATTAAATAAGTGCTTTTCTTCAAAAGAAGCATATCCTATTGAGAAATTCAGGGCTTTGATCATAGTTGATGAAAATTGTGTTTCTTTGTCCAATTATAAAAATATCAACACTAACATATTTATTGATTTACGGACAAGGTGTTTGGGCCTGCTGGAAGCTGTTTTCCTATTACTGTATTGCAACGACCAGAGAACAGTAAAACTGTTAAAAACTTAAAATTTTTTGATAAATAAAGCACATGAAACTATTATTTCTGAGCATGACAAAGTATGCAAATATTTTTGTATTTAGAGTAAGATATTTCAAGAAGAAAATGTCTACTTTTCAATAGTAGCATTTATTTTCTGAGTCAAAGAATGAGTTTCTCAAATACATTAGCATTAGATACACTCAAAGTGCCACCACCTTTAGGGCTGAATCCATCGATTAAGTGCCTAGTAAGATGAAGATAACGGGTAAAAATCTACTCTTGATTAATTACATATAAGGAAAAGTATGTTTAGAAACCTGATTTACAGGTTTTGTATGTTCTTAGAAAACATAATTTTCAAATTCAAGATGGTTTGTCTAGAAGCATCAGCAATAATGGACATAAATTACAGATTTATTTTCTCTTGACTCTTCCAAGGTATTCTACCCTATATGCTTCCTCACTTTACCTATCTATGTGTATATCTATATGTCTGTGTGTTTATATATCTATCAGTGGTCTATTGCTCTATTTACTTCCAAAATATTTTTCAGAACATTCAAAACAAATAATTCAGTCAAAAGCTAAGTGCAACAGTGAGCAGTGTAGGACATTTTCCAGGTTGGAAGCCCTGATGGAAATACCTCTTTAAGTTCTCATGAACAGAATCCCTCTTGTTCATTTCCCAAAGAGCTAGTGCAAGTCTAACATATACTAGATGAAAACATGACTATTTGGAGAACTTTACTGGGGGTAGATAAAGAATGAGAGATTTATTTACATCTTATTTTTTTTTTCTACCGGTTTTTGTCAAGGATCAAAGCAGAATGACAGGTAGCTGAACTCTTCCTTTTAGTATTTTAGGGTATTCTGGATATCAAATATTATGTGAATTAATCGCATGTTAAAATGAAATAATAGAGATAGAACGCAGAAAGAACTTGAAAACGACCCATTTCTCCAAACTGTTCCTCTTCCTGGCTGGTGAACTAATGTAAATTATCAGCTAAAGCAGGGTCAGCCTGCTAATCATTCCCCTGAAGTGTTGGCTTAGCTCTCGGAGTTTGCTCTGTTTAATTTTCCCGCTTCCTGTCCAGATGTTATTTCATTGATCTTCACCAATCCCTTTCACCTCATGTCCTCTTGATTCATCTTAGGCTAAGTGAAATATTACAGGACCCATCAGGATGAAATGTCATAATAACATTTACACTGCAAAATGGCATTACGAGACATCCTTCAACAATTGAAATGAATGTATCAAAGTAGTGGCCTTACTGAACATCTTGATGGCTCATACTCTTCTAGCTTATTGGGCAATATCACCTTACTTTTCACATCATTATAGTTTTGTCAGGCAGCCTGATAAGCCATGCACTATTGCATATCTATACACCTTTTGTGGGTGTACTTGTTTCTAGAATTTCTTCACTTTAAAAACATAAAGAAATAATTTCCATAGTAGTCAAGAGTTTGTCCTCATTTATTATAAAATACAGCTATACAATGCTGTGAAAATTGGTAAATCTCTGAACTGCCTTATGATAAAACAGAACAAAAATAAACCTGTCTTTAAAAAATATATGGCTCATCAAATGTATATGAATTTGCTTTAATGATGGAATAATCCACTTTTCCTGTCCAGAGTAATGAAACATTTCAGGTTAAATCTCTAGTCTTCTGGTGATCTGCTTCTGAGGAAAGACTAAGCCTTTTCATAAGCAGTGTGAGTCATAAACAGTGAGGTAGATGCAGGGGAGGTAACTTGCAAGAAGTTATTGTAACTGAAAGAGTAGATCACTAGTTTCTGTGTCCTTTTGGCTTTAACATATAGTTATTTCCAGTCCTTAGTTTACAAAGATTTTGTTATATAGTTAAGAGACTCATGGATCAATGCTACAGACAAAACCAAAAACAAGACAATTAAAATCACATTATTTTCTTGAATACTAGTAAAAGTCCTACATATACAAAACCCATGTAAAATATACATGTTTTCATATATAACTAAAAACACACTGTGGACTTAGAAAGGGCATTTTTTTCTATACAAGTTTATTATTGACTATTCATGCTTCTTTCCTCCGTAGTTCCTTTTTGAGCAAAGAAATGTTATATTTGAAATCCTAATTAATAAATAAGACATTAAAATGTTTGCAATTGGAGTAGTGTGCAAATTAAAATGCAGTTTTTTATACTCTGAACTTAAAAGATTATCATTTAAACTAATTATCCTCAAAATTAAAATGACACTTTTATCCATCCATTACAGCATTACTCAAAAATGATAAAGATCTTTCAACTAAATTTAAAGAACAAGCTTGGGAGTTTGGTTTAATAAAAAAGACTATATAGTACATGTGAAACTCACCTGAGTTGTCATTAGGGGACATTCAAAAATGTAGTCATTCTGTAGAAAATGAGAAACTAAGCATGAATTTTTTAGCTTCAGAGGATATGACTGTGTAATCTTATGATATACAGGCTCTGCGGCACTTAAAATTCATCCATTTATATGTTCAATAACAGACTACATGTTAAATTTATATGTTTGAATTCCTGGGATAAAATAGGTTATACATTTAAAAAATAGGTTTTATATACATATATATAAATAAGTTATATATATTTATGTATACATACTACTATTCTTTTTATGGCCATTTAACTTTTTATTATTTTAAATATGTTTTCTAACATGGAGTTTATATATTATATACTATTGTGTGTATATATATATGTATGTACATATACATATACATATATATATAATATGATAGTATCTATCTCTCAAATTATATCAGGACATCCAGATCTATCTGATGAGGCTCAACTTGAGCTTAAACTACCCAAAGAACTCAGAACTCTTCAGTTAAAAAGGGTCAGTCATGCTTCCAAATATCAGGTGAAGAGGTAATTGGAGGGTCAGTTTCACTGTATTTGCTTCTTCCAAAGTTTTATTGGAGCACTGCTGAAAACTCTCCTTTCAGTCATTTCTCACAGATTTCAGTGTGTTTCACACATTTTAGTTCCTGAGGTTACAGGTTTTTAATCAAGACCTGTGCAGCCATTGTTCCTCAGTCACACCACCATAACAAGGTTGCTCCCCCAAATGGCGCCATTTTCTACCCTTTCCCAATCTAACCCCATTTGCTATGTGGCTTTGCATCTCCTTCCATCAAAAATGAGATTATTCTTCTATCCCTTAAATCTGGGATGGTCTTACCTCTTGCTTTGACTGATGGAATATGGTGGAACTGATGCTATACCAGTTCCAAAGTGAGGCCTCAGAAGGCCTTGCACCCTTCTTCTCATTGTCCTAGAACCCTGCTGCTGCCATTTGAACAAGTTCAGGCTAGCCAATTGAATGAAGAATTACATGTCACCCTCCTTAGCTGGACCCTATAATGAGTGAGGCCTCTACAGTGAACTGGTCCACCTATCAGAGAAACATGAGCAAGCCCAAGCTAAGATTAGCCAAGCCCGGCTCAGATCAGCAGAATCACCCAGGTGAACCATAGATTTATGAGCAATAACAAATTATTGTTGTCTTAAGCCTCTAAGTTTTAGGATTGTTTGTTATATAGAAAGCTAATCAATGTATTATTTATTACCTCAAAACTTTAGAACTCTTCTATGGAGCTCAGGGCACCAGTCTAGACTAACACTAGCTTTCTTCATATTGAGTTTTCCTTCCCTTTCTTGCCAGTGGACAGTAATTTATCAAAAAACTTTTGCTAATATTGAACTACAAAAGTGAAGAAGTTGAGGTCTGGACTTGCTGCTCCCAGTAGGCTCTTTTCTCCCTATGCAAATTTACTGACCTCCATGATAACAAGTATGACACAAAAGAACATAAGAAAATTTTGGGAGCTGACAGATATGTTTAGTACCTTGTTTGTATGATGGTATCATTTCAGGATACACTATAGCTTCTAAAGTCCTTCACCTGCATCATCTCATTTTAGAAATATCATTCCCTACAATTTTAGTAAAGAGAAAACTAAGTCATATAAATAAAATAATTTGCCTAATAAATTGAGTAAATGTCAGATTCAGGATTTAATCCATGGTCTTTAGACCCCAGGCTCCACATTCTTTTCACACTATAATATTTCCCTTCATAATCAGCAAAATTAACATTTTGAAAGAATGTTGATATTTCAAGTTCTGCATTCACTGGCAATTTTAACACCCTAAAAATGTCATTAAAAGTAATATGAGAAATTATACATGTAACAAGGAGAGTGCACTAATTAATCCAGCTGATATCTAGTGCAATATGCTAGCTATTAATGAATAACACTTGACTAGTATCACAGCAATTTAAATTTAATTTATGCATGAAAGAGATGACACTTTTCTTTTTGCTGACTCCTTTTTCTTTCTTATTTTCCCAGCAGGTGAGTTGAAAATGGTTTGCATATTAATACGTTGGTATAGCCAGGGTGGTAAGGTATAGTCTTTTAATCTGACTAAGGACAAAGAACTGGAAGTATCTATTCATTCATCCATCCATTTGTTCATTCATCCATGTGTGACTTAATATAAAATTATCAGTGGGCCATTGTATGAATGTGGCACACCCTTGTATCTAGAGAATGTTACATCTTTAATGGATTTGCCTACTTAGAAACTATCTTGACTTCAAAATATTTGGGCTCCCAGATGTAGACTGGAATAGTTAGCACAATATAGTGGAAAAAGATTTTAGCATCAGACAAATGTGAATCCTAGATATGCCACCAACAGGATGGTCTTGGATAAATCACTTAACTTTTCTTAGCTCCATTTGACCATGTGTAAAATGATACAATTAGTTTATACAGTCCACACTGGCAGATATGTGTAGCAACGGTATATGCATAGAGTCTGATACATAATTTAGGTACTTTATGCGTGTTGTCATTACGACTATCATCTGCTAAGACTAGATCTCTCCTGGGGCTTCTGAGTGGCTCATTTGGTTAAGAGTGGCTTCGTTTCACGTCATAACCCCGGGGTCCTGGAATCGAGTCCTGCATCAAGCTCCCTACTCAGCGGGGAGCCTGCTTTGCCCTCTGCCCTCCCCCCTCTCTCTGTCAAATAAATAAATAAAATCTTTAAAAAAAAGACTAGATCTCTCCATTCCGGAAGAATTGAGCTGCATTTTTAATTTAATTAAATCATCTTTTTTATTTAACTCAAAGAATGTTTCAAGTTTAGGCACTAGAAATATTTTCTTATAAGTAGGTATATAAACCAATACTTTTGAGTACTTATGTGCCAGGCTTACTGTGCTATTTAGAAGTAATGTTAAATAAATAAATAAATAAATAAATAAATAAATAAATAAATAAATAAATAAATGTAATGTTGCTACAAAACTATGTAGTAGCTAATGCAATCTTTTATATTATTTTTAATATAATAGAACTTAGATTGATTTGTTGAAGGTTTTAAACCCAGTAAAAGAGAAATCCAGTACCCACATTCAAGACTGATTGACTCAGCATTTTCTGACCATACCTTATATTTAAGCATGTATGAGGTTGTATCTGTATGAAATTAAAACAGAGACAGAAAGTAAAATATAGGGATGCTTAGGTGGCTCAGTCAGTTAACTGTCTGCCTTCGGCTCAGGTCATGATCCCGGGGTCCTGGGATTGAGTACCGCATTGGGCTCCTTGCTCAGCAGGAGTCTGCTTCTCTCCCTCTGCCTGCTCTGCTTGCTGCTCCCCCTGCCAGTGAGATCTCTCTCTCTCTGACAAATAAATAAATAAAATCTTTAAAAAAAAAAAGTAAAATATGTAATAAAGCCTTGACATATTTGAATTAATTTGTTGATAGTTTTAGAGCATATAAGAAACAATAATGAAAAATTCAGTTTTACTAATGATGAAAATATGTGTTTATAGAAATAACTGTTACCCACAGAAAAAAGAAGAATACCAACTTTTTTTTTTTTAAAGATTTTATTTATTTATTTGAGACAGAGAGAATGAGAGAGACAGAGAGCACATGAGAGGGGGGAGGGTCAGAGGGAGAAGCAGGCTCCCTGCCAAGCAGGGAGCCCGATGCAGGACTCGATCCTGGGACTCCAGGATCATGACCTGAGCCGAAGGCAGTCGCTTAACCAACTGAGCCACCCAGGCACCCAAGAATACCATCTTAATATCTGCAAAATCAAAGGAAAGGAATATTGGGCTATAATCCCAAAGGACCAAAGACTTTAGGAAAGAGTGTTTGAATATCTCAAGAGAAGGAAGCCATGACCTAATAGCAGAGTAAGAAGCATTATGACCCAAGTACCAAACAAATTTCAGAAAAAAAATCCCCCAAATCTGACTATATAATTTTGAATAACCTCAGTGAGAAAAAAATGGAAAATAAAAAATATCCAAAAAAGTGGCATGTTTGAACAATTAGCTCCATGAAAAACTTAGATTGGAAAAAAGGAAACAAAATATAAATTTGAAATGAGCATTAAATAACAAAGACAATGCTAACAAACAAATGGTATGACAATATATTGAAAATTTCAGTGATAGGAAAACCTTACACTGTTATAGGATTACATTTTTAGAAGTTAAAGGTAATTGCTAAAGAGTCTTTTGTTTATTGTTTGTTCCTTTAAGAATGTTCAAGCAAAAAAGTGAAGGAGACAAAAGCCTTTTATAAGTATGCTTTATGGAATCTGGTGAGTCCTTTTAAATATCCAAACTGGGAAAATCTTTGCCTAACCCCTTAAAAAATGTAAGCTATCATTCATAGCTCATAAGTTGTAAGTTCTTGTGTAATGTCAAGACATGACAGAGATGGAACTTTTTATACCACCAGTTTGTAACTTACTAATTGTACTACTTCAGAGGAATTATGTGACTTATTTGTCCTTAGTTTCTCACCTTTAAAATAAGGATAAAAATAGTCCCTAGCTCACAGTGTTACAGTGAGATTTAAATAGGTAACATAATGTATAGAATTGTTGAATCATTACATTGTATACCTGAAATGAATATAACACTGTACATTATTTATATTTGAAAAAATATATAAATAGGATAACATATTTAAAGCATGAGTACCAAAAGGTACATGGCAGCATTTAATTCTTTCTGTTTCTTTTACTCTACTCCTTGGTGTGCTGATAAACTATTAATAACCAGGTGGGTGGGAGGGAGACCTGATCTGTAGTGTTTGCTAATGTCTATGGCGCAAATACTCCTATCATGGCTGATCACATCCATCATGAAGTCATTGAATGAGAGTTGGAAAGGGATGCACAATAGCATATTATTGTATAATATTTCCATCATACAGATATCAATAACTTTAAGAGCACAGATGATAGTAAGATGTAGTAAAATAGGAAATAAGTTTTGAGTAACTGTTAACTTTGTTTTTAGAAAGAAAGAAGAAAGAAAGAAAGAAAGAAAGAAAGAAAGAAAGAAAGAAAGAAAGAAAGAGAAAGATGAATTACTTGAGTAATGAATTGCAAAAAAAAAAATATATTCAAGGTGTGCCATGCACAAAGCTTACTTAGAATTTTAGGTTCTAGGAGAGCAAACAATGTCTGCTACATTTAACATTCATTTGACTCTCCACAGAACAGAGTTAATGAATAGAAAATACTTATTCATGGAGGGCCTATTGGAATAAGAAGTAATATTTTAAAGATATATCTATATCTATAATATGGTATTATATATCTATATATATAAATTTTGCCTTTCCACACTTTGTATTTATTCTACAATAAAAATATATTACTCTTCGTGTGCCTGGATGGCTTAGTCATTAAGTGTCTGCCTTCGGCTCAGGTCATGATCCCAGGGTCCTGGGATGGAGCCCCACATTGGGCTCCCTGCTCCGCGGGAAGCCTTCTTCTCCCTCTCCCACTCCCCCTACTTGTGTTCCCTCTCTCGTTGTCTCTCTCTCTGTTAAATTAATAAAGAAAATCTTTAAAAAATATATACTTATTATTAACAGCAAAAAGTAAAGCTATATAACATCTAAATCAAAGTAGTTTGTATAGAAACAGAATCAGTTAGCCAACATTACAAGGATGTTAAGGCATGACTGTGACCTAGTTATAGCTGGATCCAAAGGTTAACACAGATTTTCACAGTTCCCTTTTCCCTCCGACCTCCTATGACTATGAGTTGGCTTTATGCTCTCCTAATCTGAACAGATTTCCATCGTTATGCTACATAGAATGGTCACATTCTTCCAGTTATTGTGATGCGATCTCAGTGGCAAGGAAGTGTATTTTACATCTGATTCAGCATAAAACTCTTGCAGAGGATTCTGATTGGCCTAGGATGGTTAATGGGCTCATCTACAAACTAATCACTGTAGCCTTGAAATAGAGTATTCAGATTGACCAGTATCGACCATATTTTGTCTAGTGGAGGAGGAGTGGTTTGCTAAACTTCCCAGTTCTATAGAAGAGATGATTCCTTAAAGAAAGGCACATTGGGAAGTAAATAATATATATCTACTGTAATTGTGACATGAAGGTGAAAGGTAAATTGGTAGCTAGAGGGGATATAAGGCCTAAGGAATTCACATGAAATAAAATGTTATGTATGATATTTGTAAATTACCTTAAAGCTAAGAGGAACTATAAATATAGTAGATAGGCAGACTGGATTCAAAATGATCTCAATTGACAGAAATGAGAAACATAAGATGTAATTTCAAAGGAGCAAATATAAATGCCTACATTTAGGTTCAAACAGTTGGTTTTACATAAATAAAAAGTGGAAAAACAGGATTTATAGCAGTTCTACTGAAAAAGAAAAACATGAAGTTTTATTTAGCTTCCAGTTCAATAGAAACTGACAGCATGACACTGTTGCTAAAAAAGGTAATCCAATCTTAGGCTGTTGTATGGTTCAGAACAAAGAAGATTATAGCCTCCGAGTGCTCTGCACTGATCATATTAAATCCAGATTATTGCTTCCAGTTTTGGATTCCATACTTTAAGAGTGACACTAACAAACTCAAGGGACTCCTGAGTGAGATGAATAAGGTCAAATAATATCTTGAAACAACAGAATAAACTGGGTATATTTTTATCATAGAAGGGATGGCTTTAAAGGTGTAAATACAACCTCCCTCAACTATTTTCAGATATATCTATGGGAAAGGAAGATCATTAACTCTGGGGTCTAGAAGGACAGAATGACACTAATAGAATTCAAAATAAAATGAATTCTGGCTTCCTAGGCAGATGACATTTCCAACTGTGAAATGACTGCATCTCAAAGTAGTGTGTGTCTTTTACTGGAGGTGTTAAGCTATAAATTAGCATGGTGGAGTGAGAGAGGAAAAATCACTAAGGAAATGAATAAGAGCAGGAAGTTCTGGACACTGGTCCCTGCTAAAATACTACACAGATATTTAAAATATGCATATCATTTATATTTTAACTTTTATTTGCCTTCTGCAATTTTACTTCATGTCGCCTTTGTATCTGTTTTTTTAATTTTATTTTTAACAACTTTATTGAGACGTATTTGACATACAACAAACTGCACATAAAGTGTATAATTTGATGTTTTGACATATGTATGTATCTGTGAAACCATCATCACAATCAGTAAAGTGAACATGTCAATCACCTCTAAAAGTTTTCTCATGTCTGTCTAGAATTCCTCCCTCCCAAAACTTCTCTCACTCCAACTGCTTGTATTCCTAGGCAAATACTGATCTGTATTGTTTTGGGTTTTTTGCCCCATTAATATGTTCCCATTTTTTAGAATTTTATATTTGCCACTCCTTTTTTGTCTTGTTTTACACAGAATAATTATTTGTGGTTTATCCATGTTAATGTGTGTATCAATAGTTTAATCACTTTATTGCTGACTAGTATTCCACTGTACAGATATTCCACAATTTGTTCATCTATTCACCTATGCATGGACATTCGGACTGCTTTCAGTTTGAGGCTATTACAAATTTTGGCACAGACATAGATTTTCACATCTTTTGTGTAAATATCTGGGAGTCAAAAGGCTGGACTGTATGGTAGGTATATGTTTAACATTTTCAGACTTTTTTGCCCAACTTTTTCCCAAAAAGATTGCACCATTTTACTTTTCTACAAGAAGTGCATGGGAGTTCCATTATTTCCACATCCTGGTCAATCTATTCAACTGTAGACATTCTAATGGGTGTATAGTGGTAATTTTCCTAATTACTAATATTGTTAAGCATTTTTTCATGGGTCTATGTGCCATCCATTTGTCTTCTTTGAAGTGTCTAAGTCTGCCCATTTAAACAAATTAGTTTGATTTCCTATTTCACATTATAAACACAAGTTTTTAATCAGATATATGAGTGCAAATATTTCCTCTTCATCTGTAGCTTCTCTTTCATTCTTTTAATAATATTTTTCAAAGAGCAGTTTTTAATTTTAATGAAGTGAATTTGTCAATTTGTTTTATGGATTATACTTTTTAAATAGTATGCTAAGAAATCTTTATCAAACTATTCATAAAGATTTTCTCAAAAGTTTTATTTTAGAAACTTTATTGTTTTTGGATTCTACATTAGGTCTGTTATCCATTTTGAATAATTATTTTATATAATACATAGGATGGAACCAAATCCATTGTTTTCATGTATGGATAAGTGATTCTTCTAGCATCATTTACTGAAAGGATAATTCCTTCTCTAGTGAAATATGCTTTATAGGAAATCACTTTTCCTTGCATTCTGTTACAATGATCTATTTTTCTATCTTTATGCCAATATCACACTGTCATTATAACCAACTTTATAGGAAGTGTTCAAATTATGTAGTGTTAAAATTCCAACATTGCTTTTCTTGTTCAAAGTAGTTTTGACTATTCAATGTCTTTTGCACTTCCATATGAATTTTAGAATCAGTCTGTCAATTTTTACTAAAACTAGTGGTATTTTAAGCAGAATTGCATTGATTCTAGAGATCAATTTGGGAAAAATTGGCATCTTTACAATATTGAGCCTTACAACTCGTGAAGACAGTATATTCTTCCATGTTTTTACATCTTTAATTTTCTCAGCAATGTTTTGGAGTTTTCTGTGCAAGGGTCTTTTTTTTTTGTATTTATCTTCAATTATTTTCTATTTATTGGTGCTAGTGTAACTAGCACTATTTTTCTGCAATTTCAATTTCCAACTTTGTTACTACTATAAAGAAATACAATGCATATTTGTTTGTTGATTTTATACCCTGTATGCACCCTTTCTGTAAACTCCATCAGATCTCCAATATATATGAACTTGTTGAGAATAGCCCAGAGAATAGCCTACGGAAAGATCATGGCTTTAATGGATAATAGCCCTCATGTCCACTCAGTATTTAGGAGTTCTATCTCAAGAAAATGTCACAAAAGCCAAATTTTGAGAAGAATAACTAAAGTAAAAATTCTAGCTCTTCCTCTGCACTGCTTACAGATGTGGCAGCCATCCTCTACTCGGCATCACGGACACCCTCAGACCTTTGGTGAAGACCAACATCATTAAAAAAGGACCAAGAAGTTCATCCAGTACCAGTCAGACCCATATGTCAAAATTAAGTGCATCTGGCAGAAACCCAGAGGTGTTGACATAGGGGGTGCACAAGATTCAAGGGCTAGATCTTGATGCCCAACACTGGTTATCGAACACAAGAAAACAAAGCACATGCTGCCCAGTGGCTTCTGGAAGTTCCTAGTCCACAACATCAAGGAGCTTGAAGTGCTGCTGATGTGCAACAAATCTTACTGTGTAGAGATTGCTCACAATGTCTCATCCTAGAACCACAAAACCACTGTGAAAAAAGCAGCCCAGCTGGCCATCAGAGTCACCAATCCCAATGCCAGGCTGTGCAGCTAAGAAAATGAAAAGGCAGACTGCTTATGTGCATGTCGTATTTGTGTTAATGAAACCATAAAACTTAAAAAATAAAGTAAAAGAAAATATAAAAATTAAAAATTCTAAACTGAATGGCTTTTAAATTGAAAATAACTGATTTGGTAAGAAGAAAATAATAGACAAAAAAGAGAAAAAACAAGAAGAAAAGATGCAAACAACTCAACAATCATTAAAATGAGGACATAGATGTCTTACACTTGATGTTCTACTGCAAATACAATCTTACTTTCCAGTGAATGTGGAAATCTCCAATTCTAAAGTTTACACAAAATGTATGGAGAAAGGGAGAAAAGATAATTTCCAACAAGAAAAATGTTAGAATAAAAGCATTATATTAAAATTTCTCAGTAAGATAAAATGTACAAATATATAACAAAGATAGTATTCTATAAGCAAATTATGATCTATTCTGTGTCAATAAATCCATGACCTGATTAAGAGAAAACCCCTTTGAATAAATAAATAAGGTGGTTTTAGAAGAATGAACAAAAGCAAATGAATTTTGTTATTTTTACTCTCTCTTTACTGTGGGTCCAAATAATTATTTTCTAAGAAGGCTAAGTAACATTGCTTCCAAATTTTATGTATTCCTACCTTTTTCTATTTTTTTTTAAATCTTTATGGAACCCTATTATCTCTTTTGCATTTAAAACTCTTGACCATTTATTTGTATTTATCAAATCACCTCTTGATCTTTTATTCTTCCTCTTGAACTTTCCCATTTGTGTGTACTGGGAGCATCAGTGTATATATTGATAACTAAACACTTAACAATGGAACAGACATAAACTTATACAGATATTTGTTTGATAGTTCAAAGAGTTACCTCTTGCATTTACTTCCATGATCTATAAAAAAAATCACATTTGCTTTTAGAAGGACATGGATTTTAATTTTATGTGCTATAGATATAGAAATTAAAGTTATAATTCCAATCCTTTTTCCTTAAGTAAATGCAACATAATCTCAACATTTTCTTTGAATTGCTTTAGCTGTGACATTCTCCAGCCCTGATCATATGGTCCTTGAGGCCAGATACCATATCTTACAGTTGGTTGGATCCTACTTCAATGCCTAACAGAAGCTCTGTTCATGGGAGATGCTGAGTTTGTATTTGTGAATCGATAATGTTGTATGATATACATGAAGTGAGTAAATAGTAAAGATGAACGTGAAATTATAGGGCTAGCTTAGTTCATTAAGTCTTTGTATATAAAGTAATAAAAAAGAGAATTCAAATGGTCTGATGTTCTTTTGATGTCAAGTAAAAAGTAGCAAAGTCTGGCTTCAAAGGAAATGACTATACATCAACTACTTTCTTGCCTGACTTACCTGGAAAGTTAGTTTTACTCAGCACTCCACTGTATCTATTAGCTACCATGATTGTATTGGCTATGCTTCCTTACTTTTAAAAATGTTTCCATTTATAACATCCATTAGGTTCTAAACCTTAATCTTAAATGTGCCACACGGCCATTTAACAACAAAAAAATGATTATCTCAAGATCTGATATCATAAAAGTTAATGTTTACATAATAGTATATCAATATGTCAATTAATTTATTAACTTAAATTAACCCGATTCTCAGAAAATTTGAGCGTGAAAAATCACACTCTTTGGTTATGCAGCTCATTGGGACAGAGTTGGAAAGATAATAACAAATACTGTATTTTTGGCTCAAAAAATATTCAAAATATTTTTTCTTGGGGAAATTAATTCTTCAATGATAAGTTACAAAAAAGGGCTAGATGTGAGTTAAAAAATTGAAAATATATGTATTTAGCTTAATTCTTTACATAGTTTTGTAGTTGTTGTTTTGGTGCTAGTTTAATTATTTGGTGTCCACTTCTTTTCTACATAAAAGTTTAATTGTATTTTCTATAGGTAGAAAACTAAGAGAAAAAGGTGCAGAAAAAACCCTATGCCTGCCAACAAAGTAACAAAGGAGGGTTAATTAAATAGACAGAAAGGCATTGTTATAATATTAAAAAAAACCTGGGCAAGGAATTAAGTGACCTGGGTTATACCCTGGGCTCTGCTCAGAAAAAGACAGCATTTAGTAAATAGATTCTAAGCCAATGTGTACACTTTTTATATACATATTATATACATTACTTTGTTTACAAAATTACCTCCTAGGTACACTTTTTATATACATTTTATGGCATGACTTGGTTTGGTTACAAACTTACCTCCAAGGTAAATATTTTCTTCTTTACAGATGAAGAAATAGGGTTAGGGAGGTTAAGTAATTTGGAAAAGGTCACACAGCTAGTAGGTGCTTGGCTGATGTTAGAGCTAGGGAGTCTGATTCCAAATCCAAGTTCTTTCCATTTGTCATTTAACTTATTTCAGACTCAGTAGCCTCAAATGTTAAAGACTTTATTTACTTATTTTGACAGAGAGAGACACAGTGAGAGCGGGAACACAAGCAGGGGGAGTGGGAGAGGGAGAAGCAGGCTCCCCGCGGAGCAGGGAGCCCAATGTGGGGCTCGATCCCAGGACCCTGGGATCATGACCTGAGCCGAAGGCAGATGCTTAATGACTGAGACACCCAGGCGCCCCAGTAGCCTCAAATGTTAAAAAAAGGAAGGATCAGATCATCTTTTAACCTGTGTCACTTTGGAGGTTCACTCTCTGTTTCAGAGGTTACAGGGCATTTCTTTAAAATGGATCAGAGAGAGAAATAAACAGGATGGTGGAGGAGTAGACCTTAGTTTCGTCTGTTCCAGGAACTCAGATAGCTATCAAATCATTCTGAACACCTGTGAACTCAACTGGAGATCTAAGAGAAGAATAGCTGCTACTCTACAAATGAAAAGTTACCACTTTCTGCAAGAACGACAAGATGGAAAAACTCACCTCAAAAAGGAGAACAAGAGGCAATACTGACTGTCAGGGACCTAATCAGTATGGACATAAGTAAGAAGTCGGAACTAGAGTTTGGAATGATTATAAAGATACTAGCTGGGCTTGAAAAAAAAAAGCAGAGAAGACACTAGAGAATCCCTTTCTGGAGAAATAAAAGAACTAAAATCTAATCAAGTAGAAATAAAAAAGGCTATTAATGAGATGCAATAAAAAAATGGAGGCTCTAACTGCTATGATAAAGGAGGCAGAGAGATAATTAGTGATATGGAAGACAAAATGATGGAGAATAAAGAAGCTGAGAAAAAGAGAGATAAACAACTACCAGATCATGAAGGTAGAAGTTGAGAGATCAGTGATACCATAAAGCAAAACAATATTAAGATAATTGGGGTCCCAGAAGTAAAGGAAAGAAAGAGAGAGAGCAGAAGTTATACTGGAGCAAATTATAGCAGAGAATTTCCCTATTCTGGAGAAGGAAACAAGCATTCAAGTCCAGGAGGCACAAGGAACCCCCCTCAAAATCAATAAAAATAGGTCAACACCCCAACATCTAAGAGTGAAACTTGCAAATCTCAGAGACAAAGAGAAAATCCTGAAAGCAGCTCAGGATAAGAGGTCTGTAACCTACAGGGGTAGAAACATTAGACTGGCAGTAAACCTATCTACAGAGACCTGGCAGTTCAGAAAGGACTGGCATGATATATTCAGGGTGCTAAATGAGAAAAATATGCAGCCAAGAATACTTTATCCAGCTAGAATGTCATTCAAAATAGAAGGAGTGATAAAAAGCTTCCAGGACAAACAGAAACTAAAAGAATCTGTGATCACCAAATTAGCCCTACAAGAAATAGTAAAAGGAATCTGTTAAGCAAAGAGAGAGCTGAAAAGTAACACAGACCAGAAAGAACAGAGACAATATACAGAAACAGTGACTTTATAGGTAATACAATGGCACAAAATTCATATCTTTCTGTAGTTACTCTGTAAGTAAATGGGTTAAATGCCCCAATCAAAAGACACAGGCTATCAGATTGGGGATAAAAAAGCAAGACCCACCAGAATGATGTCTGCAAGAGACTCATTGTAGACCTAAAAAAACCTCAAGATTTAAAGTGAGGGGGTGGAAAATCATTTATCATGCTAATGAACATCAAAGGAAAGCTGGGGTGACAATCTTTATATCAGAAAAATTAGATTTTAAACCAAAGACTGTAATAAGAGATGAGGAAGGACACTGTGTCATAATTAAAGGGTCTATCCAACAAGAAGATCTAACAATTATAAATATTTATGCCTCTAACATGGGAGCAGCCAATTATATAAGCCAATTAATAATAAAATTAAGGAAACACATCAATAATAATACAATAATAGGAGGGTACTTTAACACCCCCCTCACTGCAATGGACAGATCATCTAAGCAGAAGATCAACAAGGAAACAAGGGCTTTGAATGACACACTGGACTAGATGGACTTCACAAATATATTCAGAGCATTCCATCCTAAAGGAACAGAATACACATTCTTCTCCAGTGTACATGGAACATTGTCCAGAATAGATCACATACTGGGTCACAAATCAGGTCTCAACTGGTACCAAAAGATTGGGATCATTCCCTGCATATTTTCAAACCATAGTGCTTTGAAACTGGAACTTAATCATAAGGGGAAATTTGGAAAGAACTCAAATACATGGAGGCTAAAGAGCATCCTACTAAAGAATGAATGGGTCAAGCAGGAAATTAAAGAAGAATTAAAAAAAATTCATGGAAACAAATGAAAATGAAAACACAACTGTTCAAAACTTTTGGGATGCAGCCAAGGTGGTCCTAAGAGGGATGTATATAGCAATACAAACCTTTCTCAAGAAACAAGAAAGGTCTCAAATATACAACCTAACCTTGCACCTAAAGGCGTTAGAGAAAGAACAGCAAATAAAGCTGAAACCCAGCAGGAGAAGAGAATGAATACAGATTAGAAAAGAAATCAATGAAACAGAAACCAAAAGAACAGTAGAACAAATCAACAAAACCAGGAGCTGGTTCTTTGAAAGAATTAATAAGATTGATAAACCCCTGGCCAGACTTATCAAAAAGAAAAGAGAAAGGACCCAAATAAATAAAATCATGAATGAAAGAGGAGAGACCACAACCAACACCACAGAAATACAAACAATTCTAAGAACATATTATGAGCAACTGTATGCCAACAAATTAGGCAATCTGGAAGACATGGATGCATTCCTAGAGATGTATAAACTCCCAAAACTGAAACAGGAAGAAATAGAAAACCTAACAGACCCATAACCAGCAAAGAAATTGAAGCAGTAATCAAAACCTCCCAACAAACAAGAGTCCAGGGCTGGATGGCTTCCCAGGGGAATACTACCAAACATTTCAAGAAGAATGAATGCCTATTCTTCTGAAGCTGTTTCAAAAAATAGAAATGGAAGGAAAACTTCCAAACACTTTGTATGAGGCCAGCATTACCTTGATCCCCAAACCAAAGACCACACCAAGAAGGAGAATTACAGACCAATATCCCTGATGAACATGGATGCAAAAATTCTCACCAAAATACTAGCCAGTAGGTTCTAACAGTACATTAAAAGGATTATTCACCACAACCAAGTGGGATTTATTCCTGGGCTGCAAGGGTGGTTCAACATCCACAAATCAGTCAATGTGATACACTACATAAATAAAAGAAAGGACAAGAACCATATGATCCTCTAAATAGATGTGATAAGGAAAATCTGTGTCCTAAGATGGCTGACTGAGCCATCAAGAAAGTCCCAGTCCTTGCCCTGGGGCTCTTCTGGGTTCTTCTCCCTGCTCTGCTTCCTGCACGCACCAATCTGGATTCTTCTCCCTGCCCTGATTCGCACACGCACCAAAAGTGCCAAGTATGCTGAAGTAGAAGTATATAAATTGCCCCCATTGTTTGTGCTCTGGGCTCAGACCTTTGGAGACCACTCTCCTCTGAGCCCACCAGTGTTAAATAAACCTTCTATCCTCCAAGATCTCCAAGTGCTGCTTGGTTCTTCCGTCAGGCAATCCAGTCCAGGTTCCCTAACATTTGGTTCCCTGACCGGTAAACCCAACTGTGCTGGCCCATTGTTGCCACTGGTTTGGGGCAATGGCGGGGCAGTGACAGAACGAGGGATCATAATGGAGAAGGTGCGCCCTGCCTAATTTTTGGCAGTCTCCCACCCTGGTCACCTTGGGCTGGCCCCACTCCGCTTTTCCCACTGGACTAGAGGAGACTTGGCAGGTGAGGACCTAGTCTCAACGTCGGATTCCAGTAAGGCCTGGGGCCCCAGGACCCAGACATGCCCACCACCATTGAGATGGAAGGGGAGCCTGATCACCTCCCAAAGACCTCTTAGAGGT
>NC_138376.1:45802923-45810638 GCF_054177405.1 Leptonychotes weddellii | reverse complement strand
ACAATGCTGAGACCGCTATGGCTAAGCCTCACCTACGCTCCTTTGGGACACAGCTAGACGGGCATCTGATTGGTCTCCTCACCTCAGGAGGCACCCCCCCCCTTTGTCTGTCTCTGCGCCACTGCACACGGGGACATCACCATGGGGTCAGGGCAGAGTAAACCTACAGTTCTAGAGACCATGATCAAAAATTTCAGGAAGGGGTTTTTGGGAGACTATGGAGTCAGGATGAACCCCGGCAAGTTGAGAACCCTATGTGAACTGGAATGGCCCACATTTGATGTTGGGTGGCCGTCAGAAGGTACACTGGATGTCCCAACAATTTGTCGACTATGGCAAGTCGTAACAGGAGAACCAGGACTCCCTGACCAGTTTCTGTACATTGACTCCTGGCTAGGAATTGCTCAGACCCTTCCCCCCTGGGTGCGATTCGCTTGCAATAGGCAGGGACAGGCCAGGGTCTTACTAGCCTCACCCAAGCGACCTAAAGAAAGTCAGCAAAAGCCCCCAGTCTCCACAAATCCTAGCCAGAGATCCCGAGGACAAACCGATCCTGCCCCCATCGTATATACCCCCAAGATGGTCTACACCCAGCCCTTCAGCTCCAGACACTCCTCCGCCATTGGTTTCACTGGCGCCCCCAGGCCCAGAGGATCCACTGGTGCCCTCAGGCCCAGAAGACCAACTGGCACCCCCAGGCCCCAAGGATCCACTTTCTCCAGGACCAGCAGCCAGGCTGCGCCCTAGGCCAGGCGCAAGCACCCTCCAAATGCCAGTATGAGAGACGCGGGAACCTGAGAGGCACAATGAAGATGGGATGGTCCAACCTGGTCATTCCAAGATGTATTATCAGCCCTTCTCCACCACCGACCTCCTCAACTGGAAACATAACACTCCATCCTACTCTGAGAAACCACAGGCCATGGTAGGCCTCAGAGAATCTGGGCAGGAGCTAAGAAACCGATGAACGTGACTAAGGTATCCTCAGTCACTCAACAACCAGGGGAATCCCCTGGGGACTACTACGAAAGACTATGTGAAGCCTACAGGATATACACTCCATTTGACTCCAAGGCACAGGAAAGCCAACAGATGGTAAACACCTCCTTCGTGGCTCAGGCTGCCCCAGACATCAGAAAAAAACTTCAGAAAACAGAGGGTTTTGCTGGGATGAACATCACCCAACTAATAGACATTGCCAATAAGGTCTACATAAATAGGGAGGTTATAGCTGAATGGGAAGCCGACAAAAAGATGAAAAAGAAAGCCTCCTTGTCACTGCCCTGAAAGAAAAGGACAACACAAAGGTGGGGAGACCCTGACCACTGAAACGACAGAAGCCCAGAACCCCCTTGGCAAGGGACCAATGTGCCTACTGTAAAGAGAAAGGGCATTGGAAAAGGGAATGTCCCAACCGGGGAAAGGCTCAAAAGCTCAGCTGCTACAAGGAAGAATCCTGAGAGGAGGACCTCATAGGCCTTGCAGGAATGGACTCAGACTGAGGGGGACTGGGCTCTTTCCTCCTTGGCCCCCATGAGCCCTTGGTCAAAATGAAGGTGGGGCACCAACCAGTGACTTTTATGGTTAGTACTAGGGCCAAGCACTCTGTTGTCACTTCCCCAGTGGCACCTTTCAGCAAAAGGACTGCAACCATCCTCAGGGCCACTGGGACACAGGTGATGCAACAGCGCTTTTGCCAGGCTCACCAGTGCAAACTCAGGGGCCACAAGGTCCAACATGAATTCCTTTATCTGCCTGATTGCCCCATCCCCCTCCTGGGCCGAGACATACTCTCCAAGCTTGGGGCTCAGATAACCTTTGAGCCCACCAGACACACTAGGCTCCGATTGAACCCAAGGTAAGAGGAGACGGGGTCTCTGGTACTAGCAATTACCATGCCAAGGGAAGAAGAATGGAGGCTATTCTGTGCCCAGGCCCAACTGAGCAGTCCGTTGGAGTTCAGATTCACCTTCCCTTCAGTATGGGCTGAAAACAATCCACCTATCATTGTTGAACTGATCCCAGGAGCCCAACCTTAGAGGCAAAGGCAATACCCACTTCCACAAGAAGCTAAGATCGGCATCCAAGAACATCTGACCAAACTCAAAGAAGCAGGTATTCTAGTCGAGTGCCAGTTGGCCTGGAATACCCCACTCCTGCCAGTCAAGAAGCCAGGAGGGGGATACGACCAGTTCAAGACCTGTGGGCCATCAACAAGGTGACCATTTCTCTGCACCCAGTGGTCCCGAATCCATACACCCTCCTTGGCCAAATCCCAGGGTCGGCCAGATGGTTCACTTGCCTAGATTTGAAGGATTCCTTCTTCTGCTTCCACTTAGCTCCCCAGAGCCAGCCACTATTTGCCTTTGAATGGTCTGAACCTGATACAGGGCGCCAGATGCAACTGATTTGGACGTGCCTCCTGCAGGGGTTTAAAAACTCACCAACCCTCTTTGGGGAAGCACTGGCTGAGGACCTCACCAGCTTTCCAAGAGAGGCCACACGATGCACCCTCCTCCAGTATGTGGATGACCTCCTCCTCACCAGTGACACACAAGAAGACTGCACAAAAAGAACAAAGGCCCTCCTACAGCTCCTGTCAGACTCAGGATACCAAGCCTCAAGGAAGAAGGCACAAATCTGCCAACAACAGGTCTGATACCTTTTTTTCCTCCTCACCCAAGGGAAAAGAGAACTAGGGCCGGAGAGGAAAAGGGTGATCATCTCCCTGCCATAGCCCAGACAAAAAGGGGCCTATGAGAATTCCTGGGGGCTGCAGGATTCTGCCGCATTTGGATCCCTGGGTTTTCAGCAATAACAAGACCCATTTATGATCTCTTGGGGGACCAGATCGAGAACCCTCTGCCTGGACTGAGGAAGCAGAAGCCACTTTCACAGAGATAAAGACCGCCCTGGGGTGGGCTCCAGCCCTGGGCCTACCAGATGTAGAAAAACCCTTCAATATCTGTGCATGAAAAGGAAAAAATAGCGCTCAGGGTACTCACCCAGACTGTTGGACCCTGGCAACGGCCAGTTGCTTACCTGTCAAAGAAGCTGGACCCCGTGGCAGTGGGATGGCCACCATGCCTCAGGGCACTGGCAGCCACAGTCCTACTCATCAAGGAGGCAGACAAACTTACCCTGGGGCAAGAACTTAATGTCAAGGTCCCTCATGCAGTTGTGTCCCTCATGAACACACAGGGACACTGTTTCCTTTTCAACTCTCGGCTAGCACAATACCAAGGGCTCCTCTGCGAAAACCCATGGGTCACCCTCGAAACAGTAAGGACATTAAATCCAGCCACCTTTCTCCCCATGGAAGAGGGGAAACCAGACCATGACTGCTCTGAGGTGACTGATGAAGTCTGTGTGAGCCATCCAGATCCACGGGATCAAGCCATAAAGAATCCATAGCTCATGCTGTTCAGTGATGGCAGCAGTTACCTACAGGAGGGTGCCTGGAAAGCAGGTTATGCAGTAACCACAACCACTGAAGTCTTAGAAGCTAAGGCATTACCAGCTGGATGGTCAGCTCAATGGGCTGAACTATATGCCTTAGTCTGAGCCCTCACCCTCAGTGAAGGCAAGCGAGTCAACATCTATACTGACTCTTGGTACACCTTTGCTACTCTACATATACATGGAGCCATCTACAAGGAAAGGGACCTCCTAATCACAGCAGGAAAAGCTATCAAGAACAAGGAGATACTGAGACTCCTCAAAGCCATCTGGCTTCCAAAGGAAGCAGCAATCCTGCACTGTAAGGGACACCAGAAAGGAGACAACCCCATAGCACGGGGAAATCACCTGGCAGATGAGGCAGCCAAGACCGAAGCCAGTGAGGACATGGACAGAGCCCCTTCCCTCACCATGGCCCTAACACCCCCAGAAGAAGTCCCTCCACCCAGTTACACTAAAAAGGAAAAGGAACAGGCCATGGCTGAGGAAGCCACCCTGACTGAAAAGGGATGGTTGATGATGCCAGATGGGCGCATCTTTGTTCCAACAGCAACTGGAGGGCATCTAGTCAAGGAATACCACCAACTCACTCATCTGGGAAAAACTGCATTAGAGGCCCTTCTCAAGAAGCACTACTACATCAGTCAGCTGCCAGCATTATGCCGAGCAATGAGTGAATGATGCATAACATGGGCTAAAAATAATGCTCAGTCTGTACCATGGCCCCCGCCAGGTGTCCAGAGGATGGGAGCAACCCGCTTCCAAGATCTAGAGGTAGACTTCACAGATGTGCAGCTGAGCAGGAAGTTCAGATATCTCCTAGTGATAGTATGCACATACTCTGGGTGGGTCGAAGCCTTCCCGACTAGGACAGAGCAAAGCCGGGAAGTAGCTAAAGTCCTCTTGCGGGAGATCGTGCCCCGGTTCGGCCTGCCATTAACAATCCACAGTAACAATGGACCCGCATTTGTGGCAGACATTGTACAGGTCTTGACCAAATCTCTCAACATCACCTGGAGACTCCACACCACTTACCGGCCCCAAAGTTCAGGGAAAGTAGAGCAAATGAATCGCACCCTCAAGGGAACCTTAGCAAAGTTTTATCAGGAGACTAACCTGCCATGGCCGGATCCGCTACCCCTAGCTCTCCTGCATGCTCGCTGCATGCCCGGGACATCAGGTTTCTCCCCATTCGAATTAATATATGAACGGCCTTCCCCATGCTTGGGAAGCCTTCCAGGAAACTTGCATCAGGTTGGAGATAAAGGGATAAAGGAGCAGCTTCAGGTCCTGGGGGCCACCCTAAATAAATTACAAAAGTACACCACTGAGAGGGCCCCAATCTCCTTAGGGTCTCAGGTACACTCCTTCTAGACAGGGGACTCAGTTTGGGTCAAAGATTGGAAGAAAGACCACCTCAAACTGCAGTGGACAGGGCCCCACACTGTTGTTCTAACTGCCCCTACTGCCCTCAAGGTCTCAGGTGTCACCCCGTGAGTCCACCACTCCAGAGTGAGGAAAGCTCATCATTCAGATGAGGAGCCACACCAGTGGAGTCCAGGCAGACTTCACAAACCCACTCCAGCTTCACCTTCGACAAGACCCCACCAACTGATGGACACCTGCTCACCATGGTCCCTGGCTCTCAACGGTGTAATTTCCCTCATCTTGGGAGTCAGACTCTACACTGTTGCCCCTCCTGACTGGACTTTCTCCCAGAGGCTTACTATTGTCATTGCTTATTGGGTGTCCCTAGGGTGTATTACTGTACTTACTTGTCCACGGGTTTCATCTGCTGACAGGTTAGCCATGATGGCTCCCTCTACCTACCGTCATAGATCCCACTTTTATTGGCCCTCTGCTGTCTACTCCTGAATGCATTTCACCATGGTTTTCCTGGCCTCCGAGGGGGCAAACTCTCATATCACCGTTACTGGCAAATGGACTTTCCAGCTTATCCTCCTCAATCCTGCACCCATGCCCCCACTGACTTTTTCCACCTGGGATTGGTGCACATCAAAGGTGAACCACCATTTTGATGGATGCCAGCTTCTTGATACCTCCTGAGAACCTCATAGACGGTGTTCCTACCATGGCCCTCACTCTGGTTACTGGCTGGTAGATATCTACATCTGTGGGGGCCCTATGCCTCAACAGCCAAACACTTGCCTTCAGTTCTGCTCGCAAGCCTGGGGATGTGAGTCATGGGTGGCAACTTGGCCGGGAATGAACAATGGTCCAATGGGTCATAGAGCCTCAAAGAGCACAGTGACATCCAGATTTTCTTGTCACGCACTGCCACCCCATCCTCTTGCCCTAACAATCACTGTATACCACTCACTCTCTCAGTCCTAGAACCCAATGCCACATCATGGGCCGCAGGGATCACTCTCCTGTTGGGCCAATATCATCAATCTATAGGGACCGACCCCATGGCCAAGTTTATGATTATGTCCATGTTCGCCCCAAGCCTTGCAGTCAACCCTCAGAGTCAAACAGAATGATGCCCTCTAAACTAGGTGTTTAAAGGGCCATCAAAGGGGGGAATGATAAGGAAAATCTGTGTGCTAAGATGGCCAACCGAGCCAGTGAGAGAGTCCTAGTCCTTGCCCTGGGGCTCTTCCGGGTTCTTCTCCCTGCCCTGCTTCGCACACATGCCAAAAGTGCCAAGTATGTGGAAGTAGAAGTGTATAAATTGCCCCCTTTGTTTGTGCTTGGGGCTCAGACCTTTGGAGACCACACTCCTCTTAGCCGGCTGGTGTTAAATAAACCTCCTATCCTTCAAGATTTCTGAGTGCCACTTGGTTCTTCCATGGGCAATCCAGTCCAGGTTCCATAACAGATGCAGAAAAAGCATTTGACAAAGTACAACATCCTTTCCTGATTAAAACTCTTCACAGCGTAGGGATAGAGGGAATATACCTCAACATCATAAAAGCCATCTATGAAAAGCCCACAGTGAATATCAGTCTCAATGGGGAAAAACTGAGGGATTTTCCCCTAAGGTCAGGAACATGGCAAGGATGTCCACCATCACCACTGCTCTTGAACATAGTACTAAAAGTCCTAGCCTCTGCAATCAGACAACAAAAATAAAAGGCATCTCAATCAGCAAAGAAGAAGTCAAATTCTCCCTCTTTGCAGATGACATGATACTCTACATGGAAAACCTAAAAAGACTCTACCCCAAAATTGTTAGAACTCATACAGGAATTCAGGAAAGTGGCAGGATATAAAATCAATGCACAGAAACCAGTTGCATTTCTATACACTAGCAATGAGACAGAAGAAAGAGAAATTAAGGAGTCGATCCCATTTACCATTGCACCCCAAACCATAAGACACCTAGGAATAAACCTAACCAAATAATCCTAAGATTTGTATGGAACCAGAGAAGACCCTGAATAGCCAGAGGAATGTTAAAAAAGAAAAGCAAAGCTGATGGCATCACAATTCCGGACTTCAAGCTCTATTACAAAGCTGTAATCAATTCCGGACTTCAAGCTCTATTACAGACACTGGCATAAAAACAGACACATAGATCAATGGAAAAGCATAGAACCCAGAAATGGACCCTCAACTCTATGGTCAACTAATCTTCGACAAAGCAGGAAAGAATATTCAATGGAAAAAAGACAGTCTCTTTAAAAAATGGTGTTGGGAAAATTGGATAGCCACATGCAGAAGAATGAAACTGGACCATTTCCTTCCATCATACACAAAAATAGACTCAAAATGGATGAAAGACCTAAATGTGAGACAGGAATCCATCAAAATCCTAGAGGGGAACATAGGCAGCAACCTTTTTGATCTCGACCCCAGCAACTTGTTGCCAGACACATTTCCAAAGGCAAGGGAAACAAAGGCAAAAATGAATGACTGGGACTTCGTCAAGATAAAAAGCTTTTACACAGCAAAGGAAATAGTCGATAAAACCAAAAGACAACCGACAGAATGGGAGAAAATATTTGCAAAGGACATGTCAGATAAAGGGCTACTTTCCAAAATCCATAAAGAGTTTATCAAACTCAACACCCAAAGAACAAATGATCCAATCAAGAAATGGGCAGAAGACATGAACAGACATTTCTCCAAGGAAGACATCCAAATGGCCAACAGACACATGAAAAAATGTTCCACATCACTGGGCATCAGGGAAATACAAGTCAAAACCACAACGAGATGGGGCGCCTGGGTGGCTCAGTTGGTTAAGCGACTGCCTTCGGCTCAGGTCATGATCCTGGAGTCCCGGGATC
>NC_138376.1:45761678-45802423 GCF_054177405.1 Leptonychotes weddellii | reverse complement strand
AGAGACGATGGACTCTGAAAAACAAACTGAGGGTTCTAGAGGGGAGGGGGGTGGGAGGATGGGTTAGCCTGGTGGTGGGTATTGAGGAGGGCACATTCTGCATGGAGCACTGGGTGTTATGCACAAACAATGAATCATGGAACACTACATCTAAAACTAATGATGTAATGTATGGGGATTAACATAAGAATAAAAAAATAAAATAAAATAAAAAGAAAAATCAGTTGATCATAAATGTGAGGTTTATTTCTGGACTCTCAATTCTATTCCATTGATCTATATGTCTATTCTTATGCTAATAGTATCCTGTTTTGATTACTGAACTTTCTGGTAAGTTTTGAAATTAGAAAATGTGAGTCTTCCAACTTTGATTTTTTTAAAACATTGTTTTGGCTATTTTGGTTCTCTTATATTTCCAAATGATGCAAAAGAAAGTCATCTGAGATGTTGTTAGGAATTGCCTTGAATCTGTAGATCAATTTTGGGAAGCAATGTATTTCTGTGCACTAGCAATGAACAAATAGAAAATGAAAATAAGAAAACAATTTCATTTATAATAGCATCAAAAAGGATAAAATATTCAGGGGTAAATTTAAAAAGCAAACTGTAAAACATAAAAACCGCAAAATTGTTAAAAGATATTAAAGAAAACTTTAAAAATTAAAGAAAATTTAGAAGAGAGAGAGAGAGCGATTGTGAGTAGGGGGAAGGGCAGAGGGAGAGAATCTTCAAACAGACTCCCTGCTGAGCACAGAGCCTGATGTGAAGCTTGATCCTAAGACCCATGAGATCATGACCTGAGCTGAAACCAAGAGTCCGATGTTCAACTGATTGAGCCACCCAGGTGCCCCTTGGCAGCCTAATTCTTAAAAAAGAATAAGAAATTTCCAGTAGTGTTTACCTACTGAGTGCTTGCTACCTTAGTTACAGGGGTTTCTCTTCTAATTTTGTCTTCCTGCACTTTGATCCTCCTTTAAGTTTTATCTTTTACTTTTATAAATTACAAAAACATAAAGGGTGAGGAACAAATGACAGAATTATAGTACTAATAATTTTAAAATTTAGTCATCAGTTACACTATTATTATATTCCTTGGTGGGAGAGTTATGTCAGATATTGGAAAGAATTCCCAATTACCATTTAATATCTACTCATGCCAAAATTGAGCACAACAGAACACATTACATATAACCAGGTATGCGTATGTAGTTGGAAGTTATGCATATTATAACTTAAAATTTTTTTGTGGGAAACAAAGAAGTAATCAACTATCATTTTATTTGTCATTCTTAAAAATTCATAGAATACAAAGAATATCCTTTTGGTTTTTAGTAGAAAGAAAATGAAATTCTTCAAAATTCTTTATAAATTTGCAATGTTTGTACAACATCTTAAATATAGAACAAGTGACAAAAATGATCACCTGTTTCATGGATTACATGTAATCATATATGTACATGGTAAAGGCAAACTATAAAAGCTTTATATACACTGATAAGGTAAGACAAAGTTACCTTAAGGATCTTATCAAACACAATTGTATTGTTTATTTTCAATTTTAAAAGTTATATAATAAAGTTAGTTATCCTTTTACAGCTGCAAATATTTTATAATTTCAGTCTATGTGAAAAGATAAATTTGAGCTAGGTATTCTAAAAAATAATCATTTAAGAAGTTAGCAGAAACTATACAATAGATCATTTTAATTTCTTCAGGTGAACATAATATAGATGACAAATATTTCATTTATAGGCAAAAGAATATAACTCAAGAAGTACAACTTGAGTAATTATATGTGTTTAATGTAATGACAGTATTTTAAGAATTTAATTCATTTAGTAGTTTGAAATAGTATTAAAAGAGAAAATTATCAGTTGACATAATGCCTACCTAAGGTGAATAGTACCAATGTACTATTTACAAAAGAAATGATAAAAACAATAAAGTTTCATAATTGATGTAAAAATATAGGTTTTCAAGCTGTTATATTTTTTGGACAATTTTATGTTAATTTTCTGGTATTCAGGCATTATTCTATGTATTCATGAACATTTTATATTATTTCATAATGTAAAATCTGTACCTCTAGAGCAGCCTGCTGTGCTCACCTTTCTGATAGGTCCTTTTAATACAAAAATTTAAATCCTTGTGAAAAGTATTTAATACATTTATATTTTGAAGTCCTAAAAAATTTAACCATTTGCATTACAAATGGCTATTATGGATGGCTGCCTGAAAAGAGTAAGAAAAAATAAAGAATTTAAACATCAACATTAATATCATAAATATAGTCTATATCATTAATAAAATTATGTGATTGATGAAAATAAATCTGAAGTAATTAGCAAAAGTGCATCATTGAGAATTAATGTTTATTTATTTTTATTTTGTTGTTAGTCACCATACAGTACATCATTAGTTTTTGATGTAGTGTTCCATGATTCACTGTTTGCATATAATACCCAGTGCTCCATGCAATACGTGCCCTCTTTAATACCCATCTCCAGGCTAACCCATCCTCCCAACCCCGTCCCCTCTGAAACCCTCAGTTTGTTTCCTGGAGTCCATAGTCTCTTATGGTTCGTCTCCCCTTCTGATTTCCCCCACTTCATTTTTCCCTTCCTTCTCCTAATGTCCTCCATGCTATTCCTTATGTTCCACATATAAGTGAAACCATATGAGAGAATTAATGTTTAAAACTTAAAATTCATGTGTCTTGGGGCACCTGGGTGGCTCGGTCAGTTGAACGTCAGACTCTTGGTTTCGGCTCAGGTCATGCAGGATCTCAGGGTTGTGGGATCAAGCCCAGTGTTGGGCTCTGCGCTCCGCATGGAGTCCACTTGAGATGCTCTCTCTTCTTCTCCCCCCCAACAAATAAATAAAATCTTGTAAGAAAAGTAAAATAAAATTCATGTGTCTTATTTAACTCAATTCATAAATATTTTTAAAAATATGTCTTAAGAGATTGCTAGCATGGTAATTCTTTTTAGCAAAATTATGACCTTCTAAAATACATATTATCAAAAGATTTTAGTCTATTTTTATCAAATATCAAAAAATATTGGGTGCCTGGGTGGCTCAGTCGTTAAGCGTCTGCCTTCGGCTCAGGTCATGATCCCAGGGTCCTGGGATCGAGTCCCATATCGGGCTCTCTGCTCGGCAGGAAGCCTGCTTCTCCCTCTCCCACTCCCCCTGCTTGTGTTCCTGCTCTTGCTATCTCTCTCTCTGTCAAATAAATAAATAAAATCTTAAAAAAAAAATATTTGTTGCTTAATTGAAGTTAAATTAAAACATTTATCAAATAGGTATCATAGTCTGAATTAAAAAGATGAAGAACTAAATATGATTTGTGATTTAAATGATGTAACATTTGTTATTTATCCTGAAAAGATTACCTAGTAAATTCCATTACTTCTTGTCTGCTTTCATAAATTGTTTCAAGACCTTAGTGAATATCATCTGCTTACATACTACTTACCTGAATAGTTTCAGGCTCTACAAAAATGGTGGTGGGCACATATCTGTGCTGAAAATGCTACTTCTTATGTCCTACACTTGGAAATCACATAGTGAGTTAGTGATATTATTAGCTATTATCAACCATTTTTGGCAGGTCCTCCTGAGGCCACTTTCCCAGGATACTTTTATAAGGACACTGACTTTCATTTGTAAAAACTTTTGTTTGAGGTAGAAAATACTTTTTCAATCTTTAGACACTTATATATAGAGTGCATCAAACTGGTGCTTTCCGTTGAATATCTAAATTATTATAGACTCAGGAGACCTAATTTTGAAGGCTCCAAATTAGCATGCCACCTTGGTAATTACTCTATCTTCTCAAAAAAGGAAATTAGAAAATTAGGAAACAAGACAGGATTGTATTGGGGCACCTGCGTGGCTCAGTCAGTTAAGTGTTTGCCTTTGGCTCAGGTCATGATCCCAGGGTCCTGAGATCGAACCCCACATCGAGCCCTACATCGGGCTCCCTGCTCAGCAGCTAGCCTGCTTCTCCGTTTCCCTCTGCCACTCCACCTGCTTGTGCTCTCTCACTCTCTCTCAAATAAATAAATAAAATCTTTTAAAAAAAAAGATAGGATTGTTCTACTTGAGTAGAAATATCAAACTTATTCAGAAGAGTCTTTCTAGAAAGTCATGGTCTTCTTTTAGAGAAAACGTTCATCCTTTTTGAAAAAATCATAGCATATTGATGTATTTAATTTCATCATACAAATTAGAATGCATTATTAGCAAAACTTCCAATTTTTACTGGAAGAAGTTATTTCCAAGTTACGTGGCAAGCAAGTAACCTAGCTCCGGTCAGAACCAAGGTTTGCTGACCATTTTCCCACAGCCCATCATGCCATACTATGCCACTGTTCCTGAAGTGTCTCCTTTATATAATCACAACAGCGAAAACAAATCCTACTGAAGATATTTGTCTTTGGGCCAGGAATGTCTGCAATTATAAAAGCCCCTTGCTTTCCAACCACAGCGGCTGTGAGATTTATGAGATTCATTGGGAAAGGGGTTGCATTTTAGAATACTGCAGTACTCTGTCGGCACTAAAAAATTAATGACACAAAAAACCATCTGCAAGACAAGAAGTAATGGAAACACTCGTTCAATAATCACTCTGGTATTTAGTATTTCAAGATGGGTAAGATTGTCTCCAATGTATCATTCTGCTAAAATGAAAGAGTGCTTTTTTTTAAAAAAAAGGAAGAACCTGAGTTGTTTCTTAACAAGAAATTGAAAAAAGATCTTAATACTGTCTAAGCAGATGAAGCAACAGCACCGAGTTTCCCCTTAAACTGATGTGCTGTGAGATGTATTAAAAGCGAGAGCTTTCTGTAACTGTGGTATTCAAAAAGGTTAATTATTTAGTATGTGTAGCCCTTTTAAGAGACTTGGAAAAATAGAATTCAAATGAATACCTTATTTCCTTAAATGGTACGGTTTCCTACTAATGTTAAAAAATAGTGTTACATAAATTTTGAAAAATGCTATTATGCTATTAAATGTCTCATTTATGTTTCATACACAGTTCTTAGAAATAGGGACTAATTTACTACTGAGTACTTATGAGTTAAGGAACTAAGGATTGAGAAAAATAAAAGAACTCTCAAAAGCTTAGGAAATTACAAAATATTTTTTCTCATTATCAAAGAGAAAGATACATGCTCTGTGGGCAAGAGATCTAAAAGAAAGTAAAGAAAATAAATATCTTGCCTGGACCCCGAGATAAAACTAATTACAAGATATCCATTCACCATGAAAGATAAGATGTGGACAATGTATTTTCTGTAATGAGCAATGAATGCACAAGCCCATAAATGGCTCTTATAAAATAATTGAAAAATAGTCCATGTATAATCAATCAATCAATCATAATCATCTATGATTGTGTAATTAATGAAAAACTCATATGACTTCAATAATTTGAGGAAAGGATACGATTTCATAAGAATTCTTAGCATAACTGTCACTTTATTTCATTTCTTCTGCAAATATTTTATTCATTACCTACTATACTCCAGCAAGTAGGCAATGGGTATCCAGATAAGACAGATGAGGTCCTTCATGGAGTACACAGTTAGTGGGAGCATGGAGAAGAGACAATGCCCAAGAAAAAAAAATGTATACAGATAATTTCAGGCAATTATACATGCAGTGCTATAAAGTAAAGACAATCGGGATCTGGCTGGGGTAAAGAGTGTTGTAGGGTGGGAGTGGGGCTTTTTTATTCAGGTAGATCAGTGCAGACCTCTCTAAAGGATAGTATTAGAGCTGTTCTGAATGCTGTATTAGAACCAAATATGCAAGACTATGAAAGAACAGTGTTACTGGCTGGAGAGCAAGTATAAAGATCCTAAGGTAGAAAGCAGTTAAGCTTCCATAAATGTTATCTGATATTTTGTTTGCGAACTTTGACTGTCATTGGTGCTCACACTGAAGGAAAGGCACAAAGTTAATATTGCAAGTGTGAAAATTCACAGATTCTTTCATCTACTGTACTCTTGTCATTTATTTCTCTGTTCTTATTTCAGTACAATTCCATTTAAAAAATATGATCCAAATGTATTTAAGATTACAAATATTTTCATTTAAAGGACAAAATTAAGTGATGCTGTTGTCTTCAGAAAACCTTTAGTGATAAAGCACAGACTGTACTTGTATCATTTTTCTTAAATTCATCTAATCTAACCTAACATCCTAATTCCAATAGTGCAGAGAAACACAAGGGCTATAGTTAGCTTTAGACTTGAGTTTTATTTTTTCCACTTTAAAGAAAGTTTCATAAATACGTTGTTTTATAAAAAAAAAGGAACTTTTGTGCATTAAAGGACACTACCAACAGACTGAAAAGGCAGCCTATAACTGTTAGAAAAATGTTTGCAAATCATACATCTAAGAAGGGGTTAATACCCAGGGTATATCAAGAACTCCTCCAGCTCAACAACAAAAAATTTGATTTAAAAACAGGCAAAGAACTTGGCAAGACATTTCTCTAAAAGAAAAAGAAATACACAAATGACCAATAAGCACAAGAGAAGATGCTTAACATCACTAATATTAAGAGAAAAGCAAATAAAAAACCACAGTGAGATCCTACTTCACACTGGCTATTATGAAATACCCACCCACCCACACCCACACCCACACCCACACACACACACACACAGAACAACAAGTGTTACTGATGATGTGGAGAATTTGGAACCCTAGGCATTGCTGGTCAGAATGTGAACTGGTCCAGTTGCTATAAAGAATGGTATGCCAGTTCCTCAAGAAATTAAACATAGAATTGCCATATGATCCAGCAATTCCACTTGAATTTAAAGCAGGGAATTGAACAGACATTTGTACACCCATGTTCATAACAACATGATTTATGATAGCCCAGAAGTAGAAGCAATCCACGTATCCATCAAGAGATGAATGGACAAACAAAATGTAGTATATACGTAGTGGACTGCTCTTCAGCCCTAAAAAGGAAGGAATTCTGACACATGCTACAACATGGATGGGACTTGAAGACATCCTGCTAAATGAAATAAGCCAATCACAAAATGTTAAATACCATGTAATTTACTTATATGAGGTACCTAGAGTAGTCAGATTCATAGAGACAAAAAACAGAATGGTGGTTGCCAGGGATTGGGGGGAGTGGAGAGAATGAGGAGTTACTGTGTAAGTGGTACAGAGCTTCAGTTTCAGAAGATGAAAAAGGTTTTGGAGATGGACAGTGGTGATGTTTGCACAACAATGTAAATGTCTTTAATGCCACTGAACTGTATATTTAAAAATGGTTAAAATGGTAAATTTTGTTATATGTGTATCTACCACAATTTTTTTAAAAAAGAAAAAAAGAATGACTTGAAACTTGTTAGCAACAAAAATTCTACATATAAAACTTTCCTCAAATTTTCTTGATTATAAATGATTATGAGTAGCATGATGAAATGTGAGAAATCAAAAAAAATTTAATGTTATGTTCTGGCTAAACCTTATTTACTACAGATATTATACATACTATGTTGTATAAAGAGAGAAAAGCAGGAGCTACTATAACATATACTTCAAGTAAGTCTAATTGTTGGCTATAACATGTAACACATTTCATTACAATTTAAAATCAATGCAAAATTCTAACAATTGTGCTAGAGCCTTATCCCACTGGTTATTAAGAAAGTGATTTTTCTCTGGAGTCAAGCAATTTATAAGAAAGTGTACATTGTACATGATGCCATTTTATATTAATAAACATTTGTTTCTAGTAATGCCATGGTGAATTCCCAAAGCATTGCTTTAATTAAATGTTTTATTAATTAATGTAAACCTCATGTAGTGAGAATGAAATAAACTGCTTTCTTCCAACTCAACTGAGCTACAAAAGCTTAAAGACAAAAGGTGCCTTTACAATAGGGAAATATATATTGAGAGATGAAAAACCATGGTGGGGTTCTTACATTATGAAGTCGTCTTCCAGGCAGCAGTGAGCCTCAAAATCATTTATCTTTAGCTCAAAACTACAAAAAAGCATGAAACATCCCCCAGCCTCATAGAAGGCATTCGTGAGCAAAGGGAACTCACAGACATTCAGCATCCATTACACTAGGGAGTGGCACCTCTCATCATTTCTGTACGTACATATTATAGTAGAAGGTAGGGGAAACTAGCAATAACAAGACAATAGAAATGTGGTTGCTGAACTCTCTAATTGAGTACAAAAGCCTATATTTTAGCACATTCTCTAGTGGATTTGCGTAACTTATCTCAGCCTCTTTGCCTAGACCCACAGAGATGACTGTGGCTAGAAATGGAAACCCATCTTGATTCTAGACTCATGTGAAAACATAATCAAAAGTCTTCAAGTTGAGCACTGTTCAGCAATCCTTTTTTGTTGCCACAATCAATTTACTTTCTCTTCCAGATTCTGTATTTCCTTGTGTCTCCTCAAAATTCCATCTCCCTTTCCACTTCCCTAATTCTTGAATGATGACCTTACTTTCTATTTCACTGAGAAGACAGAATACAGTTGACCCTTGAACAACATGGGTTTGAACTACATGGGTCCACTTACACAAGGATTTTTTTTTTGGTAAATATAGTATGCACTATAAATGTATTTTTTCTTCCTTGATTTTTTAAATAACATTTTCTTTTCTCTAACTTACTTTATTGTAAGAATACAGTATATAATACATAGAACATACAAAATATGTGTTAATTGACTGTTTATGTTATAAGTAAGGCTTCCAGTCCATAGTAGGCTACTAGTAGTTAAGTTTTAGGGGAGTCAAAAGTTGTACGTGGATTTTCTACTGCATTGCAGGTTGGCACCCCTAATTCCCATGTTGTCCAGGGTCAACTGCATAAGCAACTGCCAATTATACCAATCCATTTGCCTCTGTGCTTCCACTCTCTCCCTTCACTCCTGACCATGCTCTTGTCAAGGCCAGCACCTCTTCTCGAGATCCCATACCCTGACTTCCTGGAGGAATTTGCTTAGTAATTCTCCCCCCTCTCTCATATCATCAATATTCCACCCACCAGGATTCTTCTTATGAGAATACAAAATAAATTATCATTTTAATAATTTAATAATTCCCTTCCTTATACCCATCTCCCTCTTCATATCTGTATTACATTTCAACTGTATAGAAAAATTACTCAAAAGAGTAGACTATGCTCATTGTTTTCAATTTCTCACCTCTAATTTTCTTTTTAGATCATTCTAATCATGCATTTGTACCCATGTGAAACACTCCTTCAAATGACTGCCTTGTAAAATTCCATGATAGAAGCTTTCCTTATCTTATAAAAATTATCATCAGCATGGCACAGTTTTATTTTTTTCAAATTCTAAGTTTCTTCCTTTTTTCTTTTCTTTCTTTCCTCCCCTCCTTCCTGCTTTCCTCCCTCCCTTTCTTCCTTCTTTCCTTTTTTCCTTTTTCTTCCTTCCTTTCTTTCTGTTTCCTTCTTTTCTCTCTCTCCCTCCCTTCTTCATTCCTGCCTTCCCTCCCTCCTTCCTTCCTTCCTTCCTTCCTTCCTTCCTTTTTTCTTTTTCCTTTCCTAGAGAAATAAATTCAAAGATGAATAAAGAGTTAATGGTCTCCCCCATTTTGTCTCTTGAGATAACCAGTGTTAAAAACCTATTGTCTAATCTTCTTCATGTTTCTCCATTACCATACAATCTTATCAAATCATATATACACACAAAATCATATATACATAGAAAATTTTCTAAATGGAATCATACTACATATGTTTCTCCATAATTTATACATGCCTTCTGATTTATGTATATTTAACTTAGTCTGTTTAATAGTTGAATAACATTTCTTTATAAGGACATACCAAATTTTATTCAATTATTCCTCTTTTGCTAGTTGTTTCAATTTCTCATAAAAATAAGAATGTTGATACATTTAATATCTTTGTTCATTTATGTCTATGTCTGGGTTCCCCAGATATCAGAGCCTAAAATAAATGGTTAAGAGCAAGGGCTTTACTCGAGCTCATCATTTAATGAGCAGGAGTGAGAGAGGAGAACAAAGCACGAAGGACTGAGAGTTAATACAAATACAAATGGCATTCTAAATATTACTTCTTCACTTCTTATTCTGTTTCCCTCATCTTCAGCCAGTACTTCAACTGGTTTGAGCCATTAGTTGCCTTGATCTTGTTGGACTGTGGTTATGTCACCATTATCACTGGACACAGATGCACCCAGTAAATCCTATTTGTTCCTAACATACTCATGCCTGACCCCAGTGTGTAAAAGCAATGCTAGTTCTTCATGATAATCAAAATGGGTTACCCCTCTCCACCTGCCCCACCCACGAAGCAATTCCTTTCTTTTGATCCATGGCATGAGTAACCTCCCAGCTTCAAGTTCAGCAGAAGATTACCCGTTTATCCTCACAAGAACTAGGAACTAGGACTTCAAATCTGGAAGATCCTAATTTTGGGGAGATAAGAGCACTATTATTTGTGGGTCTATGAGAGTAACCAATCCTTTGTTCCTCAAACTGTGCATTCTCTCCACTAGGAACACAGCACCCACCACATATTCGTTGTTTATTCAGCAACTCTACTGCATGTAATTGTCCATTCTATCATTCTATTAGGATTTATTTAGCTATTCTGGATAATAGCATACATGATAAGATAAGTGATCATGTGGTTTGTGTCCCCCTTTTAACTTCTTTCCCCCAAAATGGGTCTGTTGATCTGAGGCAAAATTGTGGGGGATGACATGGCTGAAATTCACCAGACAGGCCATACCATCTATCTAATTGGAGAACGTCTTCTGTTGTGGACATCTTCTGAAGGAATATAACCTACTCCTTCTGTGGGCAGTCCCACAGCCCATCTATATATATCTTCCCAGGTTTCCTTATCCTAGATCTTTGAATCCCACCAGGAGCTCTTTTTCAAAATATACAGCATGAAATATCTACAGAATCCTAAGGGGGCCAGTATTTCAATTATCCTATTGAGGCTTTCCAGAAATCTATAGGATTTTCGTATAGAAAAACAATTACTCACAGATACTCTAATTCCATTGGACCTTCTACATCATATAGCCAGAGGGTTAAGGCAGCTTGCCGTACAGACTTGACTTGCTCTCTTGCTCTGTGTTCACTGAAAACTGGACATCTTCTCAGTCCCCTGATGAATGGGGATAGGAATAGTATTCCCAACCGTGTTATATGCTGCCTCAAAATCCAAAGACTCCATGAAGCTCTGTGCCTCTTTCTTAATGGGAGATAGTGCCAGAGTTAATAACAACCAGTATGCTCCAGAAATTCAATCCCAAAATACTTCACAGAAGTGGCAAGTCCTTAATTTTCCTAAGTGTAATTTCTAACTGCTAACATGCATGTATTTAACTAGAAAGTTAATCATGCTTGCCACTTATTTCCAGCTCAACTTTGCATACTATCTGTAATATAAAGAAAAACTGTGATGTTCTAAGGAATGTTAAGTGATCAAGATTCTTCTGGACCAAAAGAAAAATTATGAGGCACTATAGCTCTCGGGTATTGCTGTGAATATATGCCACTGTACTTTCCATGCAATTCAAAACTGCACTTTATTCTTCCTATGGATGGATATTAAGAACACATTTGCTAGCTCCACAGCCTGATTCCTTTACCTCTTTGTTGGTGGTTTGGCAATAGTTTTAGTAAAACAGAGTTTAAGCCAATGATTTTATATTCAGACAAGCAATCCATCAAGTAAAAAGTTAAAAACAAATGATATTGAACATGTAAGAACATAAGAAGTATTAGAGCTGTGTTGTGCAAAGTACAGTAGCCACTAGCCACATGTAACTAAAAACATTTAAATTAAAATTAAATAAAATTTAAAATTCAGTGCCTCAGTCATAGCAGCCAGATTTCAAGGCACATTCACTGGTGCTACTTATTGAACAGCATGCATTTGGAATACTTCCATCACAGAAAGTTCTATTCAACAACATTCTACTAGAGGATGAGCTTGATTGAACAGAAATGGTTAGGAAACCCCAGTACTGCTGGTGAAACTTGAATATATTTAATAAGTGGAATGCATTGTATTCAACATTGAAACTATTATTCATACTTGGAAATAAAACTAACCAGAGAAGGGATTAAGATGAAATGTTGCTATGTACATGATATGTTCTTTTACAAGAAAGAAATAATACAATGATCTCTTTTTAATAGGAAGAAAATAGAGAACAATGATAGAAAATAGAATAAAAACTATTGACTTCTATAGTTTAGGAGCAATAGGTGGGAGATAAAATCTATCATTTAAATCTGATAACTCAAATAGTAGAGTCCTAAGTATATAAAAGATAAACATTAAATAATGTCACTAAATCAAATTGTGTGAAGGAGAAGAGGAGAAGTAGAGATAAAGAGTTAAGTTTAGTTTGTTTTGCTCACAGTAGGCAATCAATAGTATCTAAAAAAGAGGCAAAATAAATTATATACTGGCATAAATGTAATCTCTAGAATAAAAATGGAAATCTTATTAAATATTACAACTTATATCATCATGATGAAAACAAACAACACATATTATTTAAAAATTTAGATAAAGTGAGAGTAATGTTTTCATATATACCGATTATATCAATTATGTAAATAAGAATAGCTCACCTATCAGAATTATTTCCAGAGTGTCTTTCAAAGCAAAAACCAATTCTATGCTACAGTCATAGCTGATTAGGAAAACTGAATATAAACAGGTGACCAAAAGCACATAGGCAACTGCAAACAAAAGGAAAGTGGAGTTTTCTCTTATCAGACAAGCTAAATTTCAGTGCAAAAACATTGAATGAAATAAACTATTATTCGTCAAAATTCATAAGTTATAATAGTCATATAGATGTATATATATACACATATATATATCAAATAGCATGTAATCCTTAAAGAGTGAATCATCTCAATGTTAATTAAAATGTTCAAAATATGTAAAAAATAAGAACACTTGTAAGTGATTTCCATGTAATGAGTACAGTTGATACCAGGACTTTTTAAATATTGGAAGCAATTATTATTTTGATGATCTCATTGCAAAGATGGCAAATAGATTTCTCTCATTGGAGCACCTTCAACATATTGGCAATGGTGATGGACATTTTGTTTTGAGAAGGATTCTCAGGGTGCATCTGGGCACAGTCAATATCTTCATCAAATAATATTTTCATCAGGAAAAAAGTAAGCTGTTATAATCCCTTACTTATGATAAAAAACTGCAAGTAATGGGCAATTGACTTTTATTTTATATATGTATTTATATATCTAAGTTCATTATTGTGATATATTTTGTGAAAAATATATTGTGAAATATTGTGATAACTTTAAAGTTACTCAAAGTAGGTTTCCCTACAGTAATTTTACTTAACTCTAGTACTGAATTTGGACTTGATACAGTTTAATGAATAAGCAACTCATATACAGCATGTTTACCAAAACTACCAAATGTGGAATTCAATGTGGGTTTGTATATATACTGGATTAACTACTTTGAAAAGTTCTATTCAGTTATATACACTTGTTTTAAGTGTTTATATTACCAGAGTTTACAGGGATGAAACATTTTATACTGGTTAGGAATACAAAATCTGAAATACAAGTCTTGCTATTTAAACCTCCACTTACTGAGGTGGAACCTTGGACACATCACCGCTCTGCTTCAGTTTCCTTGCTTGCACAGTAGGGCTTATAATAATATCTATATCATAGAGTTGTCGGAAGACTAAAGTGAGTTAATACTTACATGCCTAAAACAGAGCCTGACATAGTAAGTACCATGTAAATGCTTGTGAAAAAGATGTGGGGCACAAATGTGAATCCTTAACCTCACAAAGATAGCAATCTTTTCTCACACTTCATTAACATCAACCCTTTTCTTGTCAAAAAATCACAGTCAACTATCATAGGGAAAGGGAAAGTTATTTACAAATTAAACAACTTGAGAAAAGCATTGTTTTTGTTATTGGTTACACATAGAAAGAAATATGATGCAGGTTCAATTGTTCAATAACTTAAAGTTATTTGATAAAATATTTATATAGAACATGGTTTGTCAATGAGTGTTACTGAAGTCCTGGAAACTTTTCACAATACATTTTAGCCTATGCATATTATATCTGTTAAAATTTTAATCTTGGCATGGAATTAGCCCTGTATGTGGACAAATGCCTTTAGAAAGATTGAATAAGTTAGATTTTAAAATAGTATTATTCTTCCAGATATTTAAGAGCCACATATATTACCTATGAAATAACATTTTCCAATGCATTTTACAAGACTTTAGATATACATACGATTTTATTTGAAATTTAGTTTTACTAATTTTCATTACTTTTCAATGACAAAGTATGAGATTTATTAGTATATTTTTTATCACATTGACCAAATATAAGGAAGTAATTTAGAAAATTTGTCCCTATTGTTTTTTGAGATAAAGGAAATAGATTAGGAAAAAAAAAAACATACACATAATAACAACCTAGAGATGTTGGCTCTAAGTTGTCCTTTCAATAAGAGGGTCTCTTAATCTTTTTGTATTTTATTATAGTTCATGAAAAATATCTGTATTACTGCTTTAAAATGAACCATGTGAACACAGCATTATTTCACCTCCTTCCCATGACTAGAGCTATGAAATTTATTCAAAATTATTTTTGTATGACCATCCCTCATTTCCCAGTTAACTTATTGAACCCAGATTCCTTGGTTCATCCTTACCTATACAGCTTCCACTTAATTTTCTCTTATTATTATCCAAAGGACAACCAGAATCTCACATTTCCTATTGGGTTTCTCCTGTTTAATTAAGTGATTTAATAGTCCACGCTGAAAAGCTTCTGCCTCACTCTGTTTTCATTAAAGAAACATTTCCCGATTGTCAATTGTACTAAGGAATATGAGGAAGGCATTTTAAAAAAAGCCCCACAGTGATATCGGGAAGAGAAATACACATCACTGAAACACTAGAGACCAGTTAAAAGGCAACAAATCAGTAAGCCCATGATTATGTGGTATAATCAATATGCATGAGTACCAGGAGAATGAAAAATTAGGGAAAATAAGTCTGGGATGTAATTAGGTCTAATTGCATTCTCTGATAATAAGCCTGATCGCCCGGTGGTGATTTTACATTTATTGTTTGAGGTTGTGGGGATATGGTTTACCCATTATTCATTCCACGCAGTAAAGACATTGCTGCAAAGGATTACCTTAGTCACCTAGACAGTGTTCTTGATATTATTTCTCTTTTTGTGGCTAGCAATTGATACAATTTTGAGTTTGGGGTAAATGCTTTTGTATGTCCATGTTGTACATTTTTAAATGTCAAATAAATATCATGTAAACAGGAGATCATTATGAGCATTATAGATAAAAAAAGTTATCCCATTTTTATTTTTTCATTTTAACTTCGAACTAGAACAACACAGATTAAAATGTACTGAGGACCAAGAACTGATTCTAATATAGGAAGAAGAAAATTAATAAAATCTCCTTACCCTTAGTACCTTTTCATTTTTTGTCAAATAAGTAATATATTTAGATTATAATAAAGAAAGAAAAAGTTTAAAGTAAGCCAAAATTTCCAGTCTTGCCTTCCCCCACATAGGATTCCATGTGAATTCAACCTTCCAGAGTAGGGGCATTATGAACATGTAGTGACAATCCACACAGGAAAACATGCACAAGTCATAGATGTACTTTCATATTGCATGCATTACATGTACACATTTGCAACTTTTTAAAAATTGCATATGAATATATACAAGATGATCTGATTTTAAAAGCTCTGTCCCACTTTATTTAATGAAATTACCATCATTAATTGAACAAATTTTCTACTTATGAACACTTTAATTATGACAAAGAGTTACTTGGTAACATTTCTGTGCTATACCCTTCAATATTTTTTAGGCATATTTATTTACAGAATATATGTAAATTTATCTGTATCTCTATCTGCCCTGAAATAAACTTGCTTGGTTAATGAGAAAGCAAAATTAGGTGTTCTTTTGTTTGTATTTTCCCAAATATTTCTCCAAGAAAAGAGTATAATTTTGTACTTTTGCCAATAATGTCTAGTGGCCTGTTTTGTCTTATTTCATATTTTAAGTATATTTTAAGATTTTGCTTAGGTGAATAATAATACCTCAATGTTATTTTGTTTTGCATTATTTAATAACAATGAGATTCAATGTCTTTTAAATTCATTGTCCATTTATATTTTGCTTTTTCTTTACCCATTTATATATTGAGCTTTTTGGTCCTTATCAATTTGTAAGCACTCTTTGTATTTTAACAAATTTAGCCACTTAGCTTTCAAACTTTTCTCAGGTTCTTGTTTGTCTTCGACTTTTTTTGTTAATTATTTTATTTAGAAAATTTTAATTTATATATAATCAAATTTGGAAGCAGTTCATTTTTAGAAATATCATGCTTTCCCTTATAAGCTATGCTATATCTTCACTATAGCTTTAAAGCTGTACCATAAACATTTCCTCTACTAATTCACGGCAAAGGTAACAAAAGACTACTCAATAGACAGACGATTGTTTATATTTACATTTTGCATATTGAAAACACACACAAAATTGTAGGTTTGTAAGTGTTTTAAAGTTACAAAAGCCCAGGGCAAATTGACACACATGACATAAAACTACTGCCAATTACTGAGTTTTACGAATTAGTGAACAAGCCAGCAAAACAGGATTAAAAAAATGAAGGCGACCATATCACAAGATGTGCTTTGTTCCTTTATCTTCAGTACCAATTCTTTGATAATGCTTCAGGATAGACTAGTAAATTTCTTCTAACACATTTTGGGAAAATAGCTTAGTGTGAGTGATAATGAGGTCTCACTCCAGTTCTTAGCTAATGATTTGTTGCTGAGAAATGGAGGAAGATGGCTGGATATGCAACGAGAATGATGGGTTTGCAAGTTATGGAAATGACACTTAACAAGTTTCCCTTAATGGGGGAACTATTTTATCTTTTTGGAGTAGGATGCAATTTCATGGCTGTCTGTAATTTTAAAAGCCTGTGGTGAAACTGGAGTGTCACCGTAACTGAAAATGAAATATTAATGAATGAAACACACTTAGTTGCAATAACTAAATATATCTATGACTCCAGAAGAAAAAAGTAACACGGCAGATGATCTGTATTTACAAGGGCTATCTCACAACGTGATATTCAACACCTTTTTTTGGCTTTTCTATAAAATGAACCTTTGTCTCTTTATTTCCATTTATGTGATGTAAGAGTACCTGTGTGAGGTTTGATACAATATGTTAGAAGTTCATAAGGAAAAAAATTAAACAAATTTAATTTTGATCCAAATTAAACTTTTAGGAAAAGCAGTTTACCAGGTGCTCTAGGGTATGCATCACCACATGATTACGCATGTGATTTTGCAAAACCATAGTTTGGTCATAAAGAATTTTTGATGAGGGCAGAATTAAGAGGGAGGTTAACAAAAAAAAGACTGGCTAGTAGTACACTGCACCAGCAAATTATGTGATATGGGAGCTGTGGTTTTCATCTATTCCGTTTCCCCTTACATTCAGATTTAAAATATATCAATCTGTTTCTTAATAGAAACAGGGTTATATAGGAATACAAATTTCTTTAAATTTCTAGTCCTTCTTCAGATAGGAATATCCCAGATCTTATCTTTTGAATAAGTGGTACATGGATTCTTAAACTTTCCCATTCCTTCCTTTCCTTTCTCCTCTCTTTTTTCTTCCTTCTTTTTCTTCCCCCCTCTGCCCTGCTTTACTCCTGTTTTCCTTATATTTCACTGTATTTTAATGCAGTAAATATTTGAAATGTGCTAGGAGTCAAGAATTCAAAGATCTATGAATCAAAATTGGATGAATGCTTGATCCCTACCCATGTGAACTCATTTAGAGGAGGGATTTACATGCAGGTGTGCCAGGATGAGGACATTACTAGTTCATTCTTGTTTTCCTAATGTAATTATAATAAAATATTTCCAACTCAGTAAGAATTAATTTAAGAATTTAAGAATTCAGCAATCCCTAAATATAAAAATATTTGCTCCATTAGAAATGTTGATATTTACTCATATTTAACGCAGAAAAAAATTGATAAATTATATAAATAAAAACATTTATTTCATGGTTAGAGTTTTAGTGGTTGTTTTCTACTTCCCTTTAATGTATTAATTGCCTGTGGAAGCATAACATCTTTTTGTTTGTTTTATATTTTGTTTTGGTTTCTTTTCACAATTTGAAGGAAACCAGATGAGAGAAAACCAGAAGAGACCACTGAACAAATTTTCACTAGTTTTGTTGTCTAACAAGTCAGACTGATAAATATAAACAGTAAAGACAAATATAGAGATTTTAAGGAAGATTCTATCTACTATGCTAAATAAGAATTAATTCATTTTATTTGAGCAATATTGGATATTTGATTTGAAAAAATATTTTGGATACATTTCTTATTATTTAGACATCTGCTTCAAAAATATATATAGTGGACCCTTAAACAGAAGGGGTTTAAACTGTATGGGTCCACTTCTGTATGGATTTTTTACAGTACAATACTTCAAATCTATTTTCTTTCCCTTATGATTTTCTTCAAAACATTTCATTTTCTCTACCTTACTTTAAGAATACAATATATAACACATATAACATACAAAATATGTGTTAATCAACTGTTTATGTTATTGGCAAGGCTTCAAGTCAACAGTAGGCTATTAGTAGTTAATGGGGGCGGGGAATCAAAAGTTATACACAGATTTTCAATTGGGCCGGGGGTCAATGTTCCTAACCTCTGTGTTGTTCAAGGATCATCTGTATACTTCAAGGAAGTTATGATGAATAAAATATCAAGTGATGTTAGGTAGTGCCAAAGGCACAGTACTGACTTTCAAAAGAATGACTGCTTGCTAATTATTCATAAACATTGAAGACAGAGTTTACCTTACTGATGCAGAATTAATCAGACTGCTTCTTATTTCACATGAAATGCTATCTCCATACACCTGTCTATAATACACAAATCAAGTATTATTTACATTCCCCTTAGGAGAAAGATTTCACCTACCATAGTGTTGTGGTTTCCTGGATTTATGTTTCATTACTTTTCATTTGTCTGATTTTGTTGGTTAGTTTGTCATTTATAATTTTCAAAGTGGGATGCATAAGGACAATAAAATTTCAATCTAGGTTTCTTATTTTTAGAGAAGCAAGAAATGCATATTAATCACTAAGCCAAAAATGTTGTAGTGTTAGAATAAACACATCCGACCACTATTGATTTATACAATGAATTGGAGAGGAGAATCATAAAACTTAACTGAGCTTGCAGGAAGCAAAAATGGAGTCAAAGACACAAATGGCTTTTCTCAGACCTAAGGGACATTTATTTCCTAGAAAAACTCAGAAGGAAAAAATGGGGGAAGAAGAGCCGTTCAACCTACATCCCAAGGAGTAAAGAAGACACAAAGACATGACCTTTGTTTTCTTTTTCCTGGGGAATATTCAAAAGAAAAAAATTAGTTTCACTGTGTTTATTGTGATTCTATCAAATCTTGTTATTAGTTTCATTATATGAATATAATTTTAGATTTTATGAGTCTATAATTTTATTTAAAGATGAAAGACTGTATTTCCTAATTTTAGTAAATCAAATGTATTTTTGTTGGATACATTATATGTATTGGAAGGGAGTATTTTCTCTCCATTCATTCTTAAGTGCATTTATTCATAGTAAGACTGTACTACACATACACAGTTAGGTTCTGGTGAGAATTGCTGAGTGACTTATGGTTACTGACCTCTAGGAATTCACTGTTTGTTCATTGCTTAGCAAACATTTGTCATTCCAGGTCCTTCAGCTTGGACAAAATCAAACCATATTTGTTTCAATTATAATATATTATTATATTGGCTTCAATACTTAGTTAGGTTATTTAATTTTAGCAACAATATGACAGTTCTCACTTTGGATGGTTCAATATGCAACCCCAACCACACAATTCAAACTTCAATTACCCCAGTACATTAATTGTAATTACACAAAGTATCAACTTTGCTTCCAGCTTCTTAGTCTATAAACTACTGCATAAATAACAAATGTGCATTACAATCAGACACCAATCACGTGATTTCTTTCAAAGGCTGTCAGCAACAGGTCATTGCACATCTGTTGATTCTGCTCATACACAGACAGCAAAGTGTGTAGTTATGTTGCCTCATCTCCTAGAGGTGAGAGATACTACAGGCAAATTATAAATTATAATTATAAAACTTTTCAAGTACCATTGCTGTTGAATAATGCTCCAGGTCACCCTGATTCCCCTTGGGACTCAAATAAAAATGTGAACATTTAATTTTACCACCAAACGCAACTTCATCAATTCAGTTAATGGACCAAAGAGTTATTTTAACATTTGAAGCCTATTGTCATAGACAGGATAATGATGCTACAATGGAAGATCATGAAATTTCTTTAGATGAATTTTGGAAAAAATATGACTTAAAGCATGTAGTGGAAAACATTCAAGCACAATGGCAGGAAGTAACAGAATAAAATACATGCAGTACAGCAGAAACTTTTGCTACACTGTGCAAATAATTTCACAGAATTCAAATCCAACATAAACGGGGTTGCAGAAGAAAAAGCTGATCATGGGAATGTCGACACTGCAGCTGTTTGAGAGACACTAGGTATGCATCTGGAGGAACTTTGTGAAGGCACACTTATTGAAATAATGATGACAGAAAATGGTTGTGATGAAAAAGATGAAGATATCTCAGAAGCGATGTGGGCAAAAACTTAATATTAAAGCAATTCTCAGAGGCATTTCATGACTTCGAAAGAACAAAGGATAAAATGTTGGAAGTGGATCCAGACTTAGAAAGAAGTATGTCACTTCACAAGGCATGGAAAGGATGCTCATTCCATACTGTAAGTTATAATGACAAGAAGGAGTCAAACACTGCTCAAACTATCAGTGACACATATTTTTTACCAAGATATAAAACATCTCAATTATCAATGTTCTTAATGTTTTAAATTATAATAAAATAAAATGTGAATTTACTATTTTTAAATTTTCTATATACACTTATAACTGACATTTTAATTTTTTGCCAAAAACTGCTGAAGGTAATGGGACAGTCATAAATTTCCCATTTGCTATTAAGACCGCTTTGCATTCTTTCCACTTGTACAGTCATTTATAATGTGATAACACTACTGAGCAAAGCAAGGACAGCCCACATTTACATTATTTAAAGTAAAAAAAGAAAAGTAGATGTGAATCAGTACAAAATTGTAGTTTTTACTTATATTTATTTATAATATATAATATATAATTTATCTATATTTTATTATTTATTTTTACATTTATTTATTTATTTATTTATTTATTTATTTATTTATTTATTCATAGAGAGAGAGAGCAGTGGGGGGTGGGGGCAGAGGGACAGAGGAAGAGGAAGGGAGAGAATCTCAAGGCTTGATCTCACAACCCTGAGATCATGACCTGAACCAAAATCAAGAGTCAGGCACTTAACTGACTGAGCCACCCAGGCGCCCCTACTTATATTTAATTTTAAAGATCTTTTTTTACTCATTCTTTTTCAGGATTCCCTTTTTGACAGAGACTAGGCTACACATACGTTAATTACATAAAGCAAATAGTAATATAAATTGCAATTGAGTTTTTAAAATTCTAATCTAAAATAGCTTTTGAGAAACTAAAGCCAGGGACCTAATGTGTTTTTTTGAGATTCCAGAGAAATAAAAGAAATAAAATAGACTTTAGCAGCTATTGTTCTAATATTTTATTACAGTGGAATCTGACAGAAGATTTTTACATATTGATAAAGGTTAGCCACCTCAAATGAAGGGGAAATCCTGACTAAATACTATTAAAATGGGCCAAAATGAAGCTACCTAGAGATACAATTCAAATATTTAAAATACATTTTAAAGAAGGTAATATGCATGTTAAATTGGTGCTTTTTTACTTGTTAGACATAAAATTTCATTGAATTTACTTATGTATTTAATCCACAAACCTCAGTCTATATATATATATATATATATATACATATATATACACACACATATATATAAAAAATAAATGTAAATATAAATCCAAAATGTAAACTTTTTATTTCCAAGCTCCTCAGACCAAATACATCTAGTTTCACCCAAGAGTACATTTTATTCCAAAACTTGCACAATGGAAAAACAGAAGTTGGGTTTAAGGGAGAATATCTGATAACCATAAGGGTGATGCATCCTAACTGTCTAAGTAGTGTAAGCTCCAGTGCTCACAAATCCTGTAATTCCAAATAAATATTTAGGCATATCTGATGATATTGCAACACTTACACATTTCTTGGACCACTACTATCATTATAAGTTATGAAAATATCTCTCAGGTAAGACAACTGATTTCAGTAAGTATTCATCACAACTGAAGATTAATTAGGCATGGGGGAATGTTGTTCATTCATCAATTCACTGTATTAGGTGCCAATGATTGTTATTTCCCATATATTTCTAGACATAGTTTTCCATTTATTCCCTCTAATTTTTCTGACTTCCTCTGACTTGTTTACTCCTTCTTTCTTCTCTCCTATTCCTCCAATTTTCCTGGCTTACTCTTTGGTTCCCCCTTTGAGTACATCATTAGAATAAGACAGTAACTTTATGTGCCTCCAATGTCAGAGTTTGGATTGTGTTCATTAAAATAGCACAACCTCTCTCTCTTTTTTAAAAGATTTATTTATATATGTTAGAGAGAGAGAGAGAACATGAGTGGGAGGGGCAGAGGGAGAGGGAGAGAATCTCCAGCAGACTTTGTGCTGAGCGTAAAGCCCCACACAGGGCTCAATCTCTTGACCTTGAGATAATGGTCAGAACACCCTGTCCTCCCTCCTTCCTCCTTCCATGGCCTGAGCTGAAACCAAGAGTGGGACACTTAACTGACTGTACCACCGAGGCACCCCAAAATAGCACAACCTCATAAAAGTAATATAGAACACTGAGGAGATAGTGATTTATAGTATTTTTCAACTTCTAGTGTGATAATCATCACATAATATAAAGTGTTACTGTAGATGAGATCCTGAGAGGCATTCAAAGAAACTGGAAATCCAAAGTGACCAGAAGTTAGCACAATAAAGGAGAGTTTAGGGGTGCCTGGGTGGCTCAGTAGGTTGAGTGCTGGCTCTTGATTTCAGCTCAGGCCATGATCTCAGGATCGTGAGACTGAGTCCCACGTCCGGCTCCACACTCTGTGTGGATTTTGCTTGCCCCTCTCCTTCTGCTCCTCCCTTGCTCATGCGCTCTCTCCCTCTCAAATAAATAAATAAAATCTTAAAAAAATAAACAATAAAGGAGAGTTTACTCTACAAATGATAATTGGCTTATATCTTCTTACCCCTGTTCCACACCTCTGTTCTCTCTGGTCTCCCTCTTCCCATAAGCACACAAAACATATTGTAAGTATTGTTTTCTGATTGTTGATCCTCAAAATTGTTTACATGTTCTAAAATCTCTGGGGGCAGGGGTTAAATTCTGCAATGGCTTTGGCACTCAAAAGTTGGAAATCCTAAAGACTGGTTTTGAAAGAGCCAACAGTACTCCTAGTGTTCACAGAAGATTGTTAATTAATTTTATTATTCTGTGAGGTGCTTATACCCATGTATGTTTATAAAGCCCTGTGTAGATATTTTGAAATATGAAATTTTGGTTGATGTACTTCTATATTTCAGTTTTATTTTTGTACAAATGTTCTAATCCCTTGGAATCCTAAAGAACAATGAGTCACAAATTTCAGGTAGCTCAAAGAAAATTTATTTCCTTTGGGTGAAAATATCTAAGAATATGCCCTCCCCCAAGAAAGAGAGATTGAATAGCAATTAGAGGCTGCATTCAAGATGTTTTTCTTTTGGGGGTGCCTGAGTGACTCAGTCGTTAAGCGTCTGCCTTCAGCTCAGGTCATGATCCCAGGGTCCTGGGACTGAGCCCTGCATTGGGCTCCCTGCTCAGCGGGAAGCCTGCTCCTCCCTCTCTCACTCCCCCTGCTTGTGTTCCCTCTCTCGCTGTCTTCCTCTCTGTCAAATAAATAAATAAAAATCTTTAAAAAAAGATGTTTTTCTTTTGTGTCAGTTACTGGGAAAACATAATGAAACATATGCAGCCAAGTTACACTAGAGACTCATTGAAAAGGAAATGCCACAGCTGATAGAAATGCCAGGGAATAAGTGACCTAACGAAGGAAGGGAACTGGTACTTAAATGCAAGTTGACAAAGATCTGCAGGCCAAACCTCTAACTGATCATGATCAAGTGGAATCCTGACTTTAATTATGAGCTAGGAAAAAACAATGGTGGATTTAAACCATCCAAATATAATAAAGTGAGTGAAGCATAGAAAATAAAATCACCAAATACAATTTCATCAGCTTATACTAGACATAGATGGGTGAAAAATCTCTATGACAATCTTAAGTACAGTATAATGAAATAGATCAGAAATACATGTGTGTTTCCCCTGAAGAAATCATAATGTGGAAATCTTTCGTTGCCTATCTAAATCTGCCTATTTCCACTACACTTATGTTTTGTGGTACTTAGCTCTCAAATTTATGTATGGAAAGATGAAAACCCTGAGTATTAGGTGGGATATGTGTATATTCATTGATTCATTGATTCATTGATTCATTCATTCGAAAAAAAAACAAACATTGAATTCTTTCTATATTTTGTCTGGTTTTCTTGAATTCATTATAATGGTAAAAAAACCAATTGCACCGTGGATCTTACGTGGAGAAAAGGGAGATATGAAAAGAATGAAGGAGGTATCAGACTCTTGATCAATCTCTTAGATGTCTGCATTTTTAATATACCAGGATGAAGCTGGCTTTCCAGTGACATCACCTAGCATAAGAAAGTCATCATGTCTGAGCCTGAACAGAGTTTACCATCTCAATTGCACTTTTAATGACATCATAAATCCCCATTCTCTGCTGTTTTTTCATCACACTAATATGGTAAAGGCTCATTGATGGCTAACCCAACTATCTAATTTCCCTGTACCTGCATCCCAGTAATCAAACACTGCTGGAGAAAGTAAGTTCAAAGATAAACCTAAGATCAATAATATCAAATGGAATCAAATAGGCAATTCTACTCTATTTTTTTAAAGATTTTATTTATTTATTTGTCATAAAGAGAGAGAGAGAGAACACACAAGCAGAGTGAGCAACAGGCAGAGGGGGGAGCAGGCAGAGGGAGAAGCAGGCTCCCTGCTGAGCAAGGAGCCGGTTGTGGGACTTGATCCCAGGGCCCTGGGATCATGACCTGACACAAAAGCAGATGCTTAACCAACTGAGCCACCCAGGCATCCCCACAATTCTACTCTATTCTTTTCCTTTACCGCGTCCTCATAATTTGCTCATGTGCACGTGTGCACACACGCAAACACACGCACACAAACTCTGCAGTCTTCTTAAATCTCAAGTCTTTCTTCCATCAAATTCTCAAGTCTTTATAGAAGAGCTACAATAAATAGCACAGGAATTTTTCAATGCAACCGTACAAAATTATATTTGTGAACACCCTGTCCTCCCTCCTTCCTATTATGAGAGGAAAGGCCCTTACTACAGAATGTACTATAAAATGTACTTTTTAAATTCAATAATCTAAGATTATTGAATACCCTTTTCTCATTTCATATTCAACCTCTACCTGGATTCTTCCCATTGGATTATAGACATATTTAGAATTTTCATATTCATACCATTGGCAACAAACTCACTTTACCATAGTCACTCTTTTCCTCATTCTTTTCCAGCTACTTTGGTAGCTTTCTCTTTTCTTCTTTTTTGTTAAGAAAAAGAAAAAGGGCGGGCGCCTGGGTGGCTCAGTCGTTAAGCGTCTGCCTTCGGCTCAGGTCATGATCCCAGGGTCCTGGGATCGAGTCCCACATCGGGTTCCCTGCTCGGCGGGAAGACTGCTTCTCCCTCTCCCACTCCCCCTGCTTGTGTTCCTGCTCTCGCTATCTCTCTCTCTGTCAAATAAATAAATAAAATCTTTAAAAAAAAAAAAAAGAAAAAGAAAAAAAAAAAAAGGTTTTCTATATAACCTATCTCCATTTTTGCATCTTGTTCTCATTTCATATTTGCTGTGTCCTAGTATGGATATAAGCCCACCTGTTACAACAGAGATCCAAAATTAGCAAAAGACTAAGCAAAAGTGAATTATCTTTCTGTTGTAAAAGTTGGAGTTGTTGTGGCAGCACCCTTCTGATAAGTTTTCAAAACCCATGTTCCTTCTCTCTTATTGCTCTGATATCCATAAAGTGTTGCCTTCATCTGCATGGACAAAGACAGCTTACCATCATATCCACATTCCAGTAACTGGGCGAAAGAAAAGAAGAAAGAAAGAGCATTACTAGGAAGTTGAGTTATGTTATCTATAACTATTTCTATATCCATAAATCAAAAATATGACCACCATGATGGTAATTGAGAAATGTTGGCTTAATTGGAGGTCAGGTGCACAGATAAAAATGGGAGGTTTTATTACTCTGTAGGACAAGAGAAGAATGGATATTGGGGAACACACAGAAGAATCTACCAAATACTCCAATTTTATATTTCCTCCTCCAAAATAACTTCCACTAAGATCGATGATCATGTCCATGAATTTAAATTCAACAGGTCTGAGGAGCTAAGATAGCAGAGTAGTAGTAGGATTCGAGTCTTGCCTCATCCCTCAAACACAGCATGATAAGTATGAAATCATTCTGAATACCCAAGAAATCGATCTGAAGACTGACAGAACAAAATGCACAACTTGAGGGAGAGAAGAGGCCACATCATGGAAGGTAGGAGGTGAAGAGATGTGGCTTGGGGAGAAATGGGTCAGAGACGTGGTGGAGGGAAGGGACCCCTGGTCACAGAGAGAGAGGAGGAGGGGAGGGAGGGAGGTAAGGAGGAAAGAGAGAGAGAGGAGCACACAGGGGATCACACAAAGAAAACACTTCCCAATGTCAATGATTGGGAAAATGAGGGGGGCTGATTTTCATAAGTTTTTACAACCAGTGGGGCTCAAAGACTGGAGTTTTAGAGGTCTGTACGGTGTGGCTTGTGTGGAGCCCTGAGGCCACAGCAGTGCTCCTGTGGAGAAGAAGGACAAAGAACAAGACAGTAGATGGTGTGATCTGAGGATCCCCTGGGACACATTGGGAGAGGTGGCATTGCCTCTCCAAGGACAAAAGAGCCAGTGGGCTCCATTTCCTTCACCTGTCCCTCAGCATAGGCGCAGAGACACCTGCTGAGGTGGGTAACTGGCTCTTTGCTGTGCTTTACTCCAAACTCCATGCCCCTGCACTTTGGTGCAATTGCCCTACTGGGACAAACCTGCATTAGTCCCAGCACAGTGAGGCCCTCCCACAGAGGACCAACATGGGTCTGTATCACCTGAGGTCCCTAAATTTTGGAGTTTTAGGACTCAGCTGGCCTGTCTGGGATAGACCCCAAGGTGCATTGTGCTGCTGGGTGGACAGACAGCCCAGACACAGGCAGGATGAAGGTCGGGATCTGAGGGACACCTGGGATTGTTCACTCTTCTGGGAGCACTTCCCAGATGGCAGTAAATGCAAACTCCCCTCTCTGGGATGAGGGTGGGTGCTGGCACCATTTCTATCCCCCACCCTGCAGCATAAACTAACTTCAGCAAGCAGCATAGTGCCAACAGTGGCAGTCTAAACTGCTTACACCAAGCCCCACTCCCCAGCACCCTGCAGGTGCTGCTTTTCTCAGGCAAGTGTGCTTGAGAACCAGCAAAGTTGGCCCCTTCCCCCAGGAGATCAGCACAAATCCCCTACACACACCATGTCTGCTGACCACAGAGTTCTGCAAAGCTTCAGTTCTAGTGGAAATAGCATCAGGTCTCTTTTAACAAGCAGACCAGAGCACACCTACTTAAAACCCACCACACTCTGGCCAAGGTCCAAACACTCCCCACTTCAGGCAAGGAGAAACTCTGCAGAGAACTGACTTGAGGGAAAGAACAGCCAAAATACAGCAGCAGAGGGTACACAGCATACACCAGAGACACTTCCGAAGTGCCAGGCCCTGGACAGTATATGACCTCTTCATAAAGCCATTACTCTCAGGAGCAGGAAAAAACAGGCTTTCCTTACACAAAGAAGAAGACAGAGATCTAGACAAAATGTGAAGATGGAGGAATTCATCCCAAAAGAAAGAATAAGAAAGGGTCAGAGATCTAATCAAAACAGATATAAGTAATATGCCTGATTCAGAAATTAAAGCAACATTCATAAGGATACTAGCTGGGTTTGGGAAAAGCATAGAAGATACCAGGAAGTCCCTTACCACAGAGATAAAAGAAATAAAAACTAGTCAGGCAGAAATGAAAAATGCAAAAACCAAGATTTGAAACTGATTGGATGTAATGACCACAAGGATGGAAGAAGCAGAGGAATGGATAAGAACTATAGAAGATAAAATAATGGAAAATAATGAAGCTGAAAAGAACAGGGAAAGAAAAATATTAGATCACCAATGTAGACTTAGGGAACTCAGGGACTCCAAAAAAGTATAATAACATTAGTATCATAGGAGCTCCAGAAGACGAGAGGGAAAAGAGGGCAGAAATGAGGAAATTATAGCTGAAAATTTCCTTCATCTGGGAAAGGAAACAGATACCCAAATCCAGGAGGCACAGAGAATTCCAATCAAAATCAACAAAAGCAGACCGACACCAAAACATATCATAGTTAAATTTGCAAAATACAGAGATAAAGAAAAAAAAATCCTAAAAGCAGCAAGACAAAAGAAATCCCAAACTTACAGGGTTAGACAAAGAAGGTTAGCAGCAGATCTCTCCACAGAAACTTGGCAGGTCAGAAAAAGTGGCATGATATATTTAATGTCCTGAATGGGAAAAATATGCAGCCAAGAATACTCTATCCAGCAAGGCTATCATTCAGAATAAAGACGAGATAAAGAGTTTTCCAGACAAATAAAAACAAGGAGTTCATGACCACTAAACCAGCCCTGCAAGAAATATTAAAGGGGATTCTTTAAGTGGAAAGAAAGACCAAAAGTGACAAAGACTGGAAAGGAACAGAGAAAATCTAAAAAACAAACAAACAAAAATGACAAAACAAGTAATAAAGTGGCACTAAATTCATATCTATCAATAATTACTCTGAATGCAAATGGACTAAATGCTCCATTCAAAAGACACAGGCTCTCAGAATGGGTTAAAAAAAAAAAACAAGATCCATCTATATGCTGCCTACAAGAGACTCATTTTAGATCTAAAGACACCTGCAGATTGAAAGTAAGGGGATGGAGGACCATTTGTCATGCATATGGACGTCAAAAGAAAGCTGGAGTAGCAATACTTGTATCAGATAAACTAGGTTTTAAGCCAAAGACTTCAACAAAAGATAAAGAAGGGCACTATATCATAATTAAGAAGTCTATCCAAAAAGATCTAACAATTGTAAATATTTATGCCCCCAAACTGGGAGCACCCAAATATATAAAATAATTAATAACAAACATAAAGGAACTCATTGATAATAATACAATAATAGTAAGGGACTTTAACATCCCACTTACATCAATGGAGAGATCATCTAAGCAGAAAATCAACAAGGAAACAATGGCTTTGAATGACACACTGGACTGGATGGACTTAACAGATAGATTCAGAACATTTCATCCTAACGCAGGAGAATACACATTCTTTTCAAGTGCACATGGACATTCTCCAGAATAGATCAAATTGGGCCTCAATAAATACAAAAAGATTGAGATCATACCGTGCATATTTTCTGACCACAATGTGATGAAACTTGAAGTCAACCACAAGAAAATATTTGGAAAGACCACATATACATGGAGGTTAAAGAACATCCTACTAAAGAATGAATGGATCAACCAGGAAATTAAAGAAGTAATTAAAAAAATACATGGAAGCAAATGAAAATGAAAACATGAATGTCCAAAACCTCTGGAATGCAGCAAAAGCAGTCCTAAGAGGGAAGTGTATAGCAATATAGGCCTACCTCAAGAAGCAAGAAAAATCTCAACTACGTAACCTAACATTACACCTAAAGGAGCGAGAAAAAGAACAGCAAATGAAGGCTAAAGGTAGTAGAAGAAGGGAAATAATAAAGATTAGAGCAGAAATAAGTGATACAGAAACAAAAAACCCAGTAAAACAGATTGATCAAATCAGGAGCTGGTCTTTGAAAAAATTAATAAAATTGATAAAGCCCTAGCCAGACTTACCAAAAAGAAAAGAGAAAGGAACCAAATAAGTAAAATCATGAATAAGAGAGGATAGATTACAACCAACACCACAGAAATACAATTATGAGACTATTATGAAAAAGTATATGCCAAACAATGGGGCAATCTGGAAGAAATAAATTCCTAGAAACATATAAACTGCCGAAACTGAAACAGGAAGAAATAGAAAACTTAAACAAACTGACAACCAGCAAAGAAACTGAATCATTAATAAAAAATTTCCCAAAAAAACAAAAGTCCAGGACCAGATGGCTCACCAGGGGAATTTGACCAACCATTTAAAGAAGAATTAATTTCTATTCTTCTCAAACTGTTCCAAAAAATAGAAATGGAAGGAAAACATCCAAACTCATTATACGAGGCCAGCATTGCCTTGATTCCAAAAGCAGACAAAGATCCCACTAAAAAAGAGAATTACAGGCCAATATCCCTGATGAACATGGATGCAAAAATTCTCAACAAAATACTAGCAAATCTAATCTAACAGTGCATTAAAAGAATCATTCAGCACAATCAAGTGGGATTTATTCCTGGGTTGCAAGGGTGGTTCATTCAATATCCGCAAATCAATCAACGTGATATACCACGTTAATAAGAGAAAGGATAAGAGCCATGTGATACTCTCAATAGATGCAGAAAAAGCTTTTAACAAAGTACAGCATCCATTCTTGATAAAAACCCTCAACAAAGTAGGTATAGAAGGAACATACCTCAACATCATAAAGGCCATATACAAAAGCCCCACAGCTAATATCCTCAATGCAGAAAAATTGAAAACTTTTCCTCTATGGTCAGGAACAAAACAGAGGTGTCCACTCTCACCATTGTTATTTAACATAGTACTGGAAGTCTTGGCCTCAGCAATCAGACAACAGAAATAAGTAAAACGCATCTGAATTGGCAAGGAAGAAGTCAAACTTTCACTATTTACAGACAACATCAGGCTCCATGTAGAAAATCTGAAAGACTCCACCAAAAAATTGCTAGAACTGATACATGAATTCAGTAAAGTCACAGGGTACAAAATCAATGTACAGAAATCTGTTGCATTTCTATACACCAATAATGAAGTAGCAGAAAGAGAAATCAAGGAATTGATCCCATTTACCATTGCACCAAAACCCATTAAGATACCTAGGAATAAACCTAACCAAAGAGGTAAAAGATTTGTACTCTGAAAACTATAGAACACAATGAAAGAAATTGAAGATGACACAAAGAAATGGAAAGACATTCTATGCTCATGGATTGGAAGAACAAATATTGTTAAAATTTTTATACAACCCAAAGCAATCTATACATTTAATGCAATCCTTATCAAAATACCACCAGCATTTTTCATAGAACTAGAACAAACAATCCTAATATTTGTATGGAAATACAAAAGATCCCAGACAGCCAAAGCAATCTTGAAAAAGAAAACCAAAGCTAGAGGCATCACATTTCTGGACTTCAAGTTTTATTACAAAGCCAAAGTGATTAAGATAGTATGGTACTGGCACAAAAACAGACACATAGATCAATGGAACAAAATAAAGAACCCAGAAATGTACCCACAACTATATGGTCAACTAATCTTCGACAAAGCAGGAAAGAATATCCAATGGAAAAAGACAGTCTCTTCAACAGATGGTCTTGGGAAAACTGGACAGCCACATGGAGAAGAATGAAACTGAACCACTTTCTTACACGATACACAAAAATAAATTAAAAATGGATGAAAGACCTAAATGTGAGACAGGAAACCATCAAAATCCTAGAGGAGAACACGGTGGCAATCTCTTTGATCTTGGCCATAGCTACTTCTTACTAGACATGTCCCCAGAGGCAAGGGAAACAAAAGCAAAATTGAACTACTGGGACTTCATCAAGATAAAATGCTTCTGCACAGCGAAGGAAACAATCAACAAAACTAAAAGGCGACCTTCAAAATGGGAGAAGATATTTGCAAATGATATATCTGATAAAGGGTTAGTATCAAAAATCTATAAAGAACTTATGAAACTCAACACCCCAAAAAACAAATAACCCAGTTAAAAAATGGGCAGAAGACATGAACAGACATTTTTCCAAAGAAGACATCCAGATAGCCAAAAGACACATGAAAAGATGCTCAACGTCACTCATCATCAGGGAAGTGCAAATCAAAACCACAAGATATCCCCTCACACCTGTCAGAATGGCTAAAATTAACAAGTCAGGAAACAACAGATGTTGGTGAGGACGTAGAGAAAGGAGAACCCTCTTACACTGTTTGGTGGGAATGCAAACTGGTGCAGCCACCTTGGAGAACAATATGGAGTTTCCTCAAAAGTTAAAAATAGAACTACCCTATAACCTAGCAATAGCACTACTAGGTATTTACCCAAAGAATGCAAGAATACAGATTTGAAGGGATACATGCACCTCGATGTTTATAGCAGCATTATCAACAATAGCCAAACTATGGAAAGGGCTGAAATGTCCGTCGACTGATGAATGAATGAAGAATATATATATATATATATATATATATATATATATATATATATATATATATAACTCAGCCATCAAAAAGAATGAAATCTTGCCATTTGCAATGACGCAGGTGGAGCTACTATGTATTATGCAAAGTGAAATAAGTCAGTCAGAGAAAGATAAATACCGTATGATTTCACTTATATGTGGAATTTAAGAAACAAAACAGATGAACATAGGTGGAAAAACAGAGAGGCAAAACATAAAACAGACTATTAACTATAGAGAAAAAACTGAGTGTTGCTGGAAGGGAGGTGGGTGGGGGGAAGGGGATAATTGGGTGATGGGCATTAAGGAGGGCACTTGAGATGAGCAGTGGGAGTTATATATAAGTGATGAATCACCGAATTCTACTCCTGAAACCAGTATTACACTGTATATTCGCTAACTGGAATTTAAATAAAAACTGGAAGCAACAACAATCCAATAGGCCTTTCTTCCATATTACTCTTATGCCATCTCTTAGCATCAATTGGCACAGATTACTTATTCCCTTCTTGAAATAGTCTCTTAGATTGATTTTTATGACAGAATAGTCTCCTGTTTCCTCTGATTTTTCTGCCATCTACTTTGTGGATTCAATTTTTCTTTCTACACCATTCTCTCTCTCTCTTTCTGTATTCTACTTCCTATAGGCAGATATCTTATAAGTATATTTCTTCTATGTGCTTCCCTAATTTATGCCACCACCAATCTAGGTATTTTCTAATGCTCCCCATTCCAGTTAATGACACCAATATGTTCGCAGGTGGAACACTTCCAGTGTATAACATAGTTTCTACTTTACAACAGGTACTTGATACATATTCTTGAAAGAATAAGTGAATGAACACACAGGCCAGTGAGATGATAGTATATCTATCCAGGAGAATCATTTTTTAATAATACGCTTATTTTGTACTTATTAAAGATGATAAAACTGAGGCCTAGAAAGATGAAATTATTTTACAGAATACTATAACAGACAGAGGGAAATGGACTCCAAACAAGGTTTATCTGCAAACCTATGGTCTTCCTACAATATTATATTGCCTGTTCTTGACAGAATCTGAAAGAAACCAGATTGCAGAAGGAACAGAGAGGAAAAAGACAATATGAAAATTAATTCTGCAATATATTATATGTAGGAAACAAAGGAGAAGAATGTGGAATTGTGAGTTTGAGACATTGGGAAAAGATTGGCACAATGAAAAGAAAGGAGACACAATGAATTGAGTTTTTGACAGAATAAGTTTAAACTGCTGAGAATCTATGTAAGATTTCCAAAAGTTATTGGGAAGAATGATTTTAGATGTACATCCTAAAACTGAGGATTGGAACCTAAATATAGGGTAAGAATGCCAGCAAAGGGAATATTAAGCTGGGAAAAAAAATTACCTGTCTGAGAATTTTACTTTGTGATGCTTCTGGCTTCTTTGAATATGCTGGCTAAAAGTCACCCTGCTCAGTTTGTCATGAAGTCTGGTACTAGCTATTTTATGGAAAACTTTGATCACTTCTGACCTCAATAGCCTCACAAATCTCCTTTTTGACTGTGATTCTTCCGGATGTTAATTCTCCTGTTCTCCTCATTATCTATATGGGAAGAGGATTCCTTCTCTGTAGTGTCAGATCATTCTCTCTTTACATGTTCAGCTATGATCATTACATACAGATATGTTCATTTTATAGGATTCTTCTGAGTTTCTGAAGTAAATATTCAGTCTAATAAAGCTGAATTATTGAGATGCATGTTATCCTCACTTGACATATACACTGGCCATTCTCAAATTTTTTTCCACTTCAATCCATATTCAGACGGAAAAATTGTCCTTGAATGCCATTGAGTTTTGACAGTCCTGCTGCAAAACTATAACACAGACTGTTAGAACAGAGGGTAGATAATGTCTGGATTCATTCATGAGCATTGCTGTCGAAAGATTAAGAAAATCATGTTGAATTCACAGGAAGAGCCTCTAGATTTGAAATTCCTTGAGAACTGGGAACATGTCATGTTCATTTTTGTTTCTTCAACAATTAGGCCATTTTCTGGCACATAGAAGGCACTGAACATTTTTGGTGATCTGAAATGAACTGAGATAGTCAACCATTTTACGTATCACTAAGAAATAAACATAACTCAGAGATCAATTTCTACCAAAATAGGGAATTAGTTATCTATTGTCTTAACTGATCCATGATTTAAAACTCAAAATGTTTTGGCTACAATTTTTAAAGGCCACAGAACAAAATGTTTGTTATCAGCACTGGCAAAGTTAAATCCCGTTGTCAGTATTTCCTTTGGATAACATAATTAAAAAGCTAAACAAAGCACACAAAAAAACAGCATGGATAACCCACTTCAAACAGTTGCAGGTCGGGGTGAATCTCTTGCTGTTGAACAGAGCACCATGCAATTTGTCACGATTGTTGTAGTAATTGTGTCTGCCTTCAGGAAAAACCCAAAGCAGAACTGGGTATTATACTACCTCGGCATGATCTCTGCAGGCAAATATATCACCATGTGGCAGAGTGCCATGCTGAAACAAACTGCCCTGCGCAAGTCTGAAAAATGAGAACTTTTAATCCCTGTATGATGTATGGTGGTATAACACTTAAACTGTTTTCCATTCCCTGGTTTTTAAAGCAATTATACTTTAGGCTGCAGGGCACATTGTTAGATGCATTTTTCTGTCCTCAAAACTTTCCCTTCCCTATTGAATATTTTTCCAACATGAACATTTCTTAAATTGCTATGGAAACTGAGTATGAAGCACAGAAGTTGTAAAAGCAACTAGAAAGTCCAGGTTTTGAACCAAAGCAAGAAATAATAGCTCAATCTGGGATTCGGTTGTGAAGACATCACTCTCTCTCCTATTCCCCTACATACTCCCCTAACGATGTTTACTTGCATGTTATTTTAATGTATCTTTAAAAAACTTGAATTTTGAAATTGTTCAGTAGATCATTGAGGATATATATTAATTAGGAATTCTCAAATCCCTTAGTAAAAGAATTTCCTCATAAAGTAAATTATAACTGAAAAGTATTTGTGGATTCCTGTTAAATGTTTAATTATTAGAAAAAGAAAGTCACTTACAAATATATTTAAATGCATTCTACTCGAGTCATCTTTCTACAGAGTGCTGTTTTCCTTGTGCTTCTCTTTAAAAAATGGACAAAAGTAGTATGAAAGTTAAAGTGTTCACACCAAGGAGTAGAGAAAAACCAACCTTCATTATAGTATAGAAAGGAGGTGCCTGGTCTATGGTGAAAGTTGAAAGAAAATCTTGTTCCCTCTCCAGCTCCTCCAAATTTGTAACTCAGCCAAAGTGAAATGTAAGTACATGCCATGGACCTTCAAGTCTATTATAAATTGACATGGAAACATTCCTGCTTCAGAGGAAAGCTTGAATTAAATGAGGTCATCAATTTGAAAGTAGGAAAGTCGGTGAATACGTTAAACCTTGATCTCCACTGTTAGGTCCATTTGTAAATCCATTCATGCTTCCTTCAGTGTCCTTCAATTTCTATGGCTCTGTTCATAGGCACCCTTCATTATTCACTCATTTACTCATTCACGCAAAACAAATTGTTGAGAACTTCTAAATGTTCTATACCGGGTGAACCAAAGAGTCATTCAATACCTAAGTCCAAAAAAAAAAAACATTTTGAAGATTGTGTATGTTTTTTGAATGAAAACCCAGGGTAACAGTACAATGATAAAAGGGGAAATATTTAGATTGGGTGCTTTAGAAAAGCTTCTGACTATCTGACATAAGTGTAGAAATGTTCTTGTTAATAGTATATAAATAGCTGTTTTCATCAGAATACATATTTTCTCTAAATGCCAAGTTGGGACATTTTACTTTCAAAGACTGTCTAACGTGTTACTTTAGTTGCCATGCTAGCCGTTTCCCTTTTTTTTAGTTATTAGGCTGCACCAGGGCCAAGTTCTTAAGCCACACAAGGGCCAATCCTAAATTTTTAGGATTATCAGTTATATACAGATTGCTACTCTGCTCAATAGAATAAAGCATTGACTATATTACACATGCTACAACCACATATTCTTCCCCTCCTCCCTCAACAGCTGCCTAAAATCCAAGATCAACACTGTTAGCATATTGCCTGTAAGATTTCAGCCATAAGATTTATCTTAGATATTATCTGACCAAATCAGTAAATTTTCAAACCGTGAAGGATAGTCAGGCAGGACTGTGGGCTCCTGTCATTTTTCATTTGATTAAAACCTGACTAGTGATCTCTGGTAAGATTTTGTTGAAAAAAAAAAAAAGTTCTAGGTTCTATAAAAGCATAAAATCACTAATTTACCTCACTTGAACCAAGTTATAAATTAAGGAACTGAAATGAAGACTTAGTCCTATAGCATGAGTGGTTGCTCTTACCACTTACCCACTAATTTTCACTTAGCCAACATAAGTTATTATTTGTAGTCAGTACATTTAAAAAAATGACCCATACGAAAATGATAGAAGCAGGCAATTAAAAAGTTGTATCTAAAATTGGATTCCTTTTCCTTGGAGGCTAACATTTTTTACTTTGTACTGCCTCTCAGAACTGTCCCTGAAAAAAAAATGCTTCCAGTGAGGCACAATCTCATTGGATATTCAAGGAAAAAACAACCATAGAAAAGCATTATGAAGTCAAATATACTTCTCTTACCAGCCCAAAGCCAGAACTAAGGAGAACAAAAAAGACAGTGGAGCTCGATGTAGCTCGATGTGCTTTTACTCTTCCCAAGGACTCAAACTAATTAAGAGTGCTCAGCACGTGTCAGAGACTTAAAAAAAGACTAAAAGGTCTAGTTAGAATGTTGGAGCCTAGAAATCTTAGGTGAATGCCTCAGACTGACACCAGAAATACTGCTGGGCAATTCAAGAGAAGACAGCCTATTGACCAAAGTCGATAAAATCGCCAAGCTTGTGACAGGTTAGCAAAGGTAACGAATTTACCTTTGATAACCTCTAACAGCTATTTGTTCTGTTACAATCAGGAAATGATAATAGATGGAGACATGGTCACTGCTATTTAAACTTGAGACCATAGGAAACTTCGAATCTGTTTCTGGTCAGCAGTTTGTCACAGGATGGGGGAAGTCCAATATCAAGAAATGAGATGGATTTTTAATTAGCTTATCAGAATTTTTTATATTGAATTGAACATAGAATTGAGACCAGTTTGAATACATATTTTTTCTAATGATGTTTATATTTTTAAAAATATTTCCAATACATTTTATGTTTAATTTCATTACTCATATATTATAAATATTGATAACTGCTATCTTAATTGCAAAGCAAAAATTTCCTTCCTTTATTCCTCATTCCTGCTATACTCTATAGTCCCGTTGCTTTTCTCAGTGCAATTCTTAAGCTATATAAACATCACTTTCCAAAATCCCAAATCTTCTTCAACATGTCTTCACTGCAGTATAACTTTACTCCCTTACATAAATATTAAAATCTCGTAGCATTGTCTTCAGCTTTATTCTTCCACTATTATGCAGTATTTTATCGCTTTTTCTGTCTCAAAGTTGTTTGCTCCTGTGCCTTCTATTCCATGGCTCTAGAATGTTCTTTTTAACCTCTCTGATATATTTCACTAGTTCCTTAGCACCTTCCAGTTCTCATATATAGGTACTCCAAAATAATCAATTCTGCTCACTGCTCAATTTGAAAATCTCAGGTAAATTCCATCACCCAGGATATTTATCATCTTTTTAAACCTCAATTTTTTCAACAATGGAATAAGTATAATAATAATAGTTGGTTATAGTCAAAGAATTGTTGGAATCAAATGGGATAATATGTGTAAAGTTAAATCATAAATTTGAATAATTTATAAAGATATGTTGATCAATGGCTAACCAATTAGAATCACGTTGACAAAGGCGTGCTTGTGATGCAAACTGGCTGGTCAGAGGGTTTGGTGGGACTTTTTTCCTGAGTTGTCAGGGAAGATACTTTTTTTCTATGATTGATGAACTGGAAGACATGGTCTAATTAAGTCCACCATACAAAGAAAGGCTGTTTGAGAAACAGAGAGAGACAGAGCCCAATGATATTGCTTGAGTTCCTGAATCCAATCATACCCTTGGTGGAGCCAGTCAACTATTTTTTCCTTATACCTGTTTATCTTTTTTTTAAAAGATTTTATTTATTTATTTACTTATTTGACAGAGGGAGAGCACAAGCAGGGGGAGTGGCAGGCTCTCCGCTGAGCAGAGAGCCCGATGTGGGGCTTGATCCCAGGACGTTGGGATCAAGACCTGAGCAAAGGCAGACGCTTAACCGACTGAGCCACCAAGCACCCCTACCTTTTATTTTAAGCTATCAAATGACTGTTAATTCCATATTTTTCCTCTTGTTCAAATCATAGTGGATATGAGAATTCACTCTTATTAGGATAGAAGATAACCTATTTGCATAAATATATTTATATTATTCATTAAAAAGTGCCAGAAGGCTATAAAGAATCATACAATCATAAAGCGTTCTCTAATTAAACTGAACTTGAAAGCTCAAATATCCCCCAGTCCCTACCTTCTTGTTTGCTTACACTTATATATCCATCTCAAATGCCATCCCTCTTCCTAACACTTTACCCTCTGTTGAAATATTACTAAACACACCATGCACACAGCAAATGTCATTTCACTTTTAAAAAATCCTGCCTTACCACTGTAAAACTGTACATCCTCTCTTCCTTCCCTGTTTTATGGTAGCCCTCTATGGTTATCTAGATGCCTTTTAAATATCTCTGACTAACGTATAAGCTCTTTGAAGGCAGGGACTTTGTGTTCACCTTTGTAGCTCCTACAATACCCACAAAACACAGATAGTTGATACTCTGTTATTATTGGTTTGATTGAGTTAAATCATGTTCTTAAGGAAATGGAAAGACGATTTTGATCTTTAAACACTGAAAATTCCCTACAGTTATCCACATGAAAACAATGCAGACAATCATAAGATTAGTGTGTCAGTTAGAAGGTGAGTAATCAGAGTCCTTTCTGCCTTTCAGATTGCTAAATGAATTGAATATGCAATAAATTGAGAGCGTCTCTTGGGAAAAAACTGCCGCTCTTCCTAAATAATTTGTTTGCTTTTTAAAGTTATTCTCTCCTTAGTGTGATTATCTAAACCTAATATGCCTTCTGCAAGAACCTTTAATTTTTCCCAAATCTTGTATTGACATTAGTACTTCAAACCTTTTTCAATGTATTTGTGACATCCCTGAAATTATTAGATGGATAGAGGAGTTCTCCTTAGAGTCAAAGCATTAAGTAATTCCTTTAATAATTCATAGCTTGGCATAATTTAATAAGAAAACTCATTGAGGTAAATACCCAGTAGTGCAATTGCTGGGTCATAGGGTAGCTCTATTTTTAAATTTTTGAGGAACCTCCACACTGTTTTCCAAAGTGGCTGTACCAACTTGCATTCCCACCAACAGTGTAAGAGGGTTCCCCTTTCTCCACAACCTCTCCAATATTTGTTGTTTCTTTCCCTGTCCATTTTTGCCATTCTAACTGGTGTAAGATGGTATCTCACTGTGGTTTTGATTTGGATTTCATATGCACCCCAATGTTCATAGCAGCAATGTCCGCAATAGCCAAACTGTGGAAAGAGCCGTGATGCCCTTCAACAGATGAATGGATAAAGAAGATGTGGTCCATATATACAATGGAATATTACTCAGCCATCAGAAAAGATGAATACCCAACTTTTACATCAACATGGATGGGACTGGAGGAGATTATGCTAAGTGAAATAAGTCAAGCAGAGGAAGTCAATTATCATATGGTTTCACTTACTTGTGGAACATAAGGAATA
>NC_138376.1:45720548-45761178 GCF_054177405.1 Leptonychotes weddellii | reverse complement strand
CATGTATCATATGACCTCACTGATATGAGGAATTCTTAATCTCAGGAAACAAACTGAGGGTTGCTGGAGTGGGGGGTGGGGTGGGAGGGAAGGGGTGGCTGGGTGATAGACATTGGGGAGGGTATGTGCTATGGTGAGCGCTGTGAATTGTGCAAGACTGTTGAATCACAGATCTGTACCTCTGAAACAAATCATGCAATATATGTTAAGAAAAAAAAAAAAAGAAGATAGCAAGAGGGGAAGAATGAAGGGGGGGAAATCGGAGGGGGAGACGAACTATGAGAGATGAAGGATTCTGAAAAACATACAGGGTTCTAGAGGGGAAGGGGGTGGGAGGATGGGTTAGCCTGGTGACGGGTATTAAAGAGGGCACCTTCTGCGTGGAGCACTGGGTGTTATGCACAAACAATGAATCATGGAACACTACATCTAAAACTAATGATGTAATGTATGGTGATTAACATAACAATAAAAATTTTTTAAAAAGATGTATTTTTTTAATGAGATGGCACTGAAAAGCTTAATATAGCTTTGCAATCACCAAATGTATAACATATAATTATTACATTTCCTCCAAAACCAATTGTTCAGGTAATCAACATGATGTAAATCAACATACTAATTTCCCATTAATATTTTCAGTTACTAAAGAGTTTATTGACTGTCTCGTAGAGTACTTGGCATTGCAATATACTTTTATTTATTTATTTATTTATTTAAACTTTTTTTTTTTTAATTTATTTGAGAGAGAGTGAGAGAGAGAGCATGAGCAGGGAGAGGGAGAGGGAGAAGCAGGCTCTCAGCTGAGAAGGGAGCCCGAGGCAGGGCTCGATCCCGGGACCTGAGGATCATGACCTGAGCCGAAGGCAGACGCTTAACCGACTGAGCCACCCAGGCGCCCCTGCAATATACTATTAATATAAAATTTATTTTAAATATAGTATTTAAAAATATTAAGCAAACTAGAACTTAAATTTATTTTTGGAAAATTATCTGGTTGGGAATGAAGTTGATTGGCTGTGCTTGGTTCATGATTTCCTTCACTTCTTCCCTCAATATACAACAGGATGCAAAGCCTATAACAATGGAAAAATGTGCCAGTTCCTAGAAGGAATTACCTTTTGCTACAACATGGATGTAAAATTTATCAGCAACTAAGTCATGACTTCAAGACAACTGTGTCAAGTTTTCCAAGAATAGGAACATCGGGTTTTAATAGCATTATCTAGTATCTCCTGAGACAACCCAATTTTAAGATGATGCTCAAAATAGCAAGTGGGAAAAAGCCACACTACCAAACCCATGCCTGATGACCTATCCCCAGAACCTAGAAATAATTTTCACAGCTTATAAAACCAAAAATATTAGATTGAGAAAATTACCAGTGACCATATATTTTTTACTTCATGTCAAAGAGCTATGCTAGCTTTCTGAATAAAAGTAGGAGGATGCACTATAAATTCCCTGTTCTCTGACCCTGACCTAAATATTGCATCTGGCATGTGGATAACATTATTTTTGAAGAATTTGAAGTATGTTAGTAATTCCAGAAACTTTCAATACTTTGCACCACTCTGGAAAATAATTGGCAGACAGTTAGGAGAGTGGTATAGTAAATCAGTGCTTCTCAAACAAAGTCAGTGCTCAAAAGGTAAGTGCTAAATGAAGAAATGATTATATTTATTATTATTATAAGTGAAGCACTCTTAGTGTAGAAATAGTCCCCAAGCAGTATGTAACCATTAGAACTGCATTCAGCTTAAAATATAAGAAAATCCAACTTACAGTGGTTTTACTAAATAGGAGTTATTTTTCTTGTAAAGGAAAAAATTCAGGAGTCAGGTTCCAGTGCCCCTTATGTCAGAGACCAGGTTTCAGGTAGCTTTTCAATCTGCCTTCTCAGTTTGTGATTTTCATTTCTAATGCTTTGGGGTAACACTCATCCCAACATGGCTATTACACCACCATACATTGCATCTACATTCAAGAATGGGAAAAAGGCAGGACTAGTCCTATGTAACCCTTTTATTTGGAAGACAGAAACTTTCCCAGAAATCCTTGCAACAGACTTGCCATTAGGTTTAGAAATAGAAATATAAGGCACATAGTTAAATTTGAATTTCAGGTAACTGTAACTATGGCTAATTTTTACTCTAAGTATGTCCGATGCAATATTTAGGACATAAAAATTAGTCATTGTTCACCTGAGAGTCAAATTTAACTGGATATCCTGTACTCCATCTAGCAATCCTAACTGGGTCACACTCCTACCCTACTATATGGGAAGTTAGGAAATCAAATAATACAGTCATGACTATCTTAAACCAATTATGATTTATCATTTAGGCTTGAGCACATTGCCTGTCTGGGAAAAAAAAAAAAGGAGTTTTGTTTTTGTTTTTTTTTTTCAAGAAAAAGAGAGGAGAGAAAGGGAAAACGATTAACTGTGGCTGACATAGGCTGCTGGAATGTATGCCTCATCAGTTCTAAGAATTGGAATAGTATAGAGGGTGAATTATGGAGAACTGGGAATCAGGTATTTTAATCTGCTGTCCAAATATAGATCTACACACAGCCAAGTGGATGATGACTAGAACAAAAATAAATAAATCCAATAACCTACATTTTGGTCTATGAAAGAAAATACAGAATTATGTGTTTTGTTTCATTTTTTTTTTTTTTTACAAAATAAAAATATAAGTAAATATTTAACTGATGTTCAGGTAGGGGAGATTTTCCTCCAAATAAAATCAATAGAAAAAGTTACAAACTCCCAGAGCAATAGGTTTAACAAAAAATGTATGAAACTTTAATAGATTAAAAAATAATAATGAAAATGGAAAGACAAACTGGGAAACATTCTGCAACAAATAAAACAGGCACAAGGTTAGTATGCCTGTTTTTAAAGAATTTCTACAAGTTAATAATTTTTTTGAAGACTTTATTTATTTGAGACAAAGAGAGAGAGTGATAGAGCAAGCACTAGCAGGGGGGAGGGGCAGATGGAGAGGGAGAAGCAGATTCCCTGCTGAGGAGGGAGCCATACATGACCTGGGGCTGATCCCAGGACCCTAAGATTGTGACCTGAGCTTGACCTGAGCCAAAGGCAGACCTTTAACTGACTGAGCCACCCAGGTGTCCTCTACAAGTTAATAATTAAAAATATCACTAACATCCTAGAAACTGTAAGCAAAAGACATGAACCAATGAGTCATAGAAGAAAATGTACATGGCTAATAACGTGCTTAGAAAAAAAATCCAACAAATTGGTAATGAAAAAAAGATCAGGTGAATAAAATGTAATTTTTACCTGTCATATTTTCAATCTATGATAGCAAAGCATTTTCTTAGATGAGCAGCCTTGTACAATAATGGGAGAGGCAAAAATTGATGCTGAACTCCTGGAAAGCAATTTGAAATACATATGAAACAATTAAAAGGTATGTCCATTGAATAAGCAATTCTGAATCCAGAAATCACTTCTTAGAAAATAGTCATTTTGTAGATAAATAATTCTGTGAAAACCTCATTTCTTAATTTGAAATAATATGAAAACATTTAAGATGAAAATAAAAATTGCGTTACCCATTTACTTGATATTCTGGAAAAGGGAAAGCTATAGGAGTAAACACATCAGTGGCTGACAAGGATCTGTAGGAAGAGAGTCTGAGTGCAAGGGAGTAGGAAGAGGGAATTCTTTGGGGGTGTTGGAATTGTTCTGTATTCTTTTGGTGATGGTAGTTACCAGAATCTGTGCATGTATTAAAACTCATAGAACAGTATATGAAAAGGAGGACAGGGAGGAAGAAGAGGAGGAGAAAGTGGAGGAGGGAAAGGGAGGGGAGAAGAATGAGTTTACTGTGTGCATATTTTAAAAAGTATTGTCACCAACATGCATAATATGCATGTTGGAAAAACATTAGAAAACCAATTTTTTAAAATTTTATTTTATTATGTTATATCAGTCACCATACAGTACATCATTAGTTTTTGATGTAGTGTTCCATGATTCATTGTTTGCGTATAACACCCAATGCTTGAAAAGCAATTTAAAAAACACTTTTTAGTACTCCCTGCTCAAGATAGTACAAATAGCTAATAGCAACTAGATTAAATTTTAAAAAGCTTTTACTCTATATTTGTGTATCTTTATCTATAAATGAAGTATATATTTGGAGTATACTGTATTTATATCTTGCTTTACCACTTATAAGCATTTTTCTATATAATTATATATTTTATATGCACATTGTGGAATAACTGAACATCTGCCACTTAATTTAGTTAACCACTTTATATACTTAGTAATATGACGATTAAATATGATCTCTATATATTTATGTATATACAGTAAATACATATATACATATAAAGCTATTTTAATCAGAAAGAGATATAAATATTTTTTAACAAAAGACGTGACGGTATTCTTGGACAAAAGTTGCCATAGTGATCTTTGTGTCAATTTTAAACTGAGTTTTCGATTCTTGTTATATTTCTTCTTTACACCTCTTAAGTTGCTGCCAGGACAGCCTGTCTGGAATGATATGCTGCTCCTTCTCTTCTTTTTGCAAATGTAGTGATTACAGTGAAATGGTCATCTTCAATGCTTTTTTCCTATTCAGTGGATTTCGAAAGAATAATGAATCATTAGGAAGATTTGCTAGTCTTTGAACCTTATCAAAATATAGGATATGAAAGCTCTAATATTTGCATATATGATATACTTTTAGATAATCAAACTCTGTGATATATTGATAAATTTCTCATGCTGCAAAAATTGTAAAGACATAGAAGGACCACTACGCTGTTAGAAGAGGCAGATCTTTGAAATGTATAGTGCATCAATGGATTATACATACACAAAACTCAAAAGCAACGTTTGTTTAATTCAAGATGGAGCTCAGATTGGAAAATCGAGATAATGCATCTCCATGCATGTATGCATGAATATCTCAGGCAGTAACACAGATGTCAGAGAAAGATTAGATTTCCACAATACATTGTCCTACCTGTCCTCCGAGGTGTTACTCAAGATCAGAGGACCATGTTGTAATGCACAAATGGGAAGGGGGTATGTCAGAAGTGGATATTGTTTGTTGGAATCTCCGGTTTAAGTTCCGTGACATTCCAAAAGACTATAGCCCGGTTACCAAGTCCAGGCAGGCAGAAGAAGGGGCTGGAGACAGGGTAACTCTTGCTGAGTGTAAAATATTAAGTGATATGATAGTCACTAGGCAGTAACATGGTGGCTACCAGGGTCACCACACCCACTATTGGAGCTGCTAGTTTGCCTTGCCACACTTCAGTGGATCTGGCTAGTAAGGAAAATATCCCAAATGATTTCAGACAATATATTACTTGCACAAATGGCAACAGCAAGTTCCACATGTTGTCAGCTTCTGTGTCCCAAGATCCACAGGAAGATACCAACCGGGAGGGCAGGAAACAGGCAGCATGTGTGGTAGTTTGCTCTGACATTGAGGAGTCAACTCTAAACACTAAGTCAAGGGGTCTCAAGGTCTGTGGAAGATAAGGTAGAAAGTCCTGTGTCCAACTGAAACTAGGGAGATGGAACAGAAACAACCTGTGGCAGTTCCCTCAAGATAGGGAGGTCGATGAGAAATGGCCTCATGGCATCTCCTCACCAACCTCCTTTTCTTTCCCTGTTCCAGAGAAATCACGGGGTATTTCACAAAGACTTGGGGGTAGACTTCTGTCAATCCTTGCCTACATGGTCTATGTGGACTTGTGCAAAGTTACCAGTATACCAGGGTGGAACTATTTCCCTATATAGAATGATTCATGGGATGTTAGGTACTGAAAGTACAACTGTGAATAGCTACAAGAACCTTGTGTATGCTTTTTTTTTTATGTCAAAGATATGAGCATGTGCTAAACTAGTGAGTTTTTAATAATGACACTGGTGTGTCTTGACATACCAGAAAGCAACACATGAAGAAAATTAATTTGCAAAAAACAACATATGATTTTTAATTAAATTAATTTAGGCTCTGAGCTGTGATGTATTAACCAGGCTCTGTTGGCCCTAAACCACAATTAATTCACAAATCAATTAATAGACTTATCTATTTTTGTCACTCATCCCCCTCTAGTGAACACACTATACCTCAGATGCAGCCCAGCCTTTCAGACTATATGAAAGTTCTCGTATGCATACAAGACGTCTGATCTCTGCTTGAATACTTACAAATCATGACCTCATAAAAGACTTCTTTACATTGCTAAGCAATTCTCATGATCAGGAATGTTTGTCCCTTAGTTTGTGACTAAACCTACAACTTTCAACTTAGCTCTAATTGCAAAGTTCATTTTTTTGTTTTTCCTTTCGTTTTTTCCCTACTGGTAAACACTGGATAAATATGCTACCTCTTCTACAAGGTTGTTGTCAACAAACTAAGGCACACTTAACCTTCACTTTCTTATTATTAGTTCATAACAAATGTTGGGGGTCAGAGAAAAGAGTGTTCCAAATTTGATAACTTTGTCCAGTATAGTTCTATAATTCACTGCTGTGATCTTCAAAAATTAAGTCCTGGGCAACATTAGAGAATTTAAATAGGTAAAGAAATGGACATCCTTAAAATCTATGATATTGCAGCTATGGGAAGCAGCTATTGCAGCTATGGGAAGCAGCCATCAAAATAACATTTTAGTGATAAGTACTTGCCAGGGGATATGGTGTCTTTTTTTCCTACACTGAGTCCTGACCTTGCCTCTTCTCCCTTCTTAAAATTGTCTACTTAAATTCATATCATGAACATCTGAATCCATCTACTTAGTCCACATATATTTACTGAGCAATGCTGAGAACATTGTAAATCTGCCTTTGTGAGTGTGCATTATGTAGGAGACAATCAACAACTATTAAGATAATTTCAAAGAGTCAGAACTATAATGAAGAAAATGAAATAGGTAATGTGACAGAGGTTGGGTGGAGAGTTTACATAGAGGCCTTCTGTGTGTGAAGCAAGTTTTTCAACATCAGCAACTAAATACCCTCATGGGGAAGATCAACCAGGATGAAGATACTTTTATACAATTCAATTTTCTATTTAAAGTTATTAATTCAATTTATCCAAGATTGGCTTTAAGAAATATTGTGGGTCTATTGAATATAAAAAAATCTTATGGAAAATACTGTCTATTGGATCAAAACATAAACGTATTTGAATTTGTATGCTTTTAATGTATATTGAAATTGCCTTCATTTTATAATCTTACGGGGTGATAAATGACCTTTCCTTTTTCTTTTTTTTTTTTTTAAAGATTTTGTTTATTTATTTGAGAGAGAGAATGAGATAGAGAGAGCATGAGAGGGGGGAGGGTCAGAGGGAGAAGCAGACTCCCTGCTGAGCAGGGAGCCCGACGCGGGACTCGATCCCAGGACTCCAGGATCACGACCTGAGCCGAAGGCAGTCGCCTAACCAACTGAGCCACCCAGGTGCTCCTCCTTTTTCTTTAACCTTGAAGATTTCTACAAATTTTTCCAGATTCAGTTCAAATTTCATCTTGCAAGGAAAACCTTTCCTGTCCTTCAGTTCTGTTTAAACCCCAAGCTCCCTCCCTGCTCTCGCGTTTTACTCATCTCTGGGGATTCCATGTCCCTGACTAGACTATGAGCTCCAAGAGGGCGGCAGTCTGCTGTCTGCCAGGGATAAATGAAAACACAAATCAGTGACTGACTGTGGGAGGGAACATGCCATGTCATGGCTGTAGATGGAACCAGTACTGGATGCAACTGCATGTGTGACAAATGACTTTTATTTCCAGTTAAAAATTTAAGTTGCAACTCAAAAATTACATGTTGCTTATCTACATAAGAAATATGTTTAAAATGTTATCTAGGAATAGGTTTGCTTCTCCCAAAAATCTGGATTATTTTCTTCTCATGGATAATGAAAACTGTGTAACTAAAAACATCTCTCTTTTTGCTTTGACTTTTTGGGATATCAGACACAAATTTATGTCTCAATTATAACAATCATTTTGGACCTTATATCTGCTTATCTGTGTTCTCTTTTCCCCTTGGTCTGTTCCTTTTATTCTAATTTATATTTTCCCTGATCCTGATATTTTATTTATGTTTTACTATTTTGTTGGTTGTGTTCTTATAAGCCATCCTAAATCCTTTTGTGGATTAACTCAGGATACAGATAAGCTACTTACTTAAAACTGTTCTGAGTACATTACTTGTACCATCTCTAAACCACATGGATTCTCAGAAAAAATAAACTTTTTTCTCTCAGCTTTTAAAGTTCTATTTTTTCTCTTAAATGTCTCCCCAAGAAATAGTAAGCTTATTTCAAGAACATTTGTATGGAATTTCATTTATGAAAAATGCACTTAAATTTTAGACATTACTAAATTTCATTCTCTTATTTGTAAACAGTTTTTAAAAATCAAGGCTGTTTTGGGGTGCGTGGGTAGCTCAGTTGGTTAAGTGTCTGCCTTCGGCTCGGGTCATGATCCCAGGGTCTTGGGATGGAGTCCTGCATTGGGATCCCTGCTCAGCAGGGAGTCTGCTTCTCCCTCAGCACCTTCCCCCCCACTCGTGCTCTCTCTCTCTCTCTCACTCTCTCCCTGTCTGAAATAAATAAATAAAATCTTAAAAAAAAAATCAAGCCTGCTTTAAATGTTAGTATGAATCATTATTTCAAAGGCTTACTACTTTCATCTCATTTTCCTTTTAATTCGCAACTTCACATTTATGACTTTTATTTCTGGATATGACTATGGATTTATTCATCATCTATGTATATCATTCTCACCTAATAACTTCAGGTTTGACCCTAATGAAATCATTTAAAACACTTACAGAAAATGAGTAATGGCCTAGAAGCCGTTGATAAGTTCGCCTACATAAATTTTAAACACTTGTTTGGGAAATATCATAAAAGAATTTTTAAATGCAAAGGAAATTCTAGAAAAATAGTTAACTAAGGAAGAATTTCTTTAATGTACAAACAGTTCTTGGAAATTACTGAGAAAAAGACTAGTAACTCATAAGATAAATGGTTCAATCTTGCTATAAATAAAATATTAATGTGGGTGTGGTAAATGGATTGATTACTTTAATGAATTATAGCACCAAACTTGAGTAATAGTTATTTTAATCAACTGTTAATTATTTGTGTCTTATTCAGAAGAGGGCCATCAGAAAGATCTTTCTTCAGAATTTAACATGTAAATACTTTCTTAGTATAATTGCATTACCTTTTGCAGAGCACTTCTACATTTATTTCAATCTGGATGTCACTTCCTAGGTGCGTCTGTATTCTCCAGTATAACAGCATATTATCTTGACTTTGTCATTGTTGTGGCTGTTTTTATAGTTTATATTGATTGTGTTGTCAGGCTCCCCAGTAGTATTGTGAGCCCCCAGAGGAAAACTGATATGTCTCTCAAAACAAAAGCAAGTTCTAAAAGAGTTTGTTTCCTTAAACCAAGAGCTGTTTGAGCCTAAAGAAGCAAAGAAAGACTCAAAAACAGGTATAATCCCACAATGAAAAAAAAAATCACTGCTTTATTTTCTTACATGATTATAGGTTATATATATACAAAAATAATTTCTAAAATATTCATTGTATTTACTCTGCATAACCTTTTTTCACTAAAGAATATATCATGCATATGTTTTCATTAAGTATTAACAAAAGCATTTAATAGCTATATCATTTCATTCATATGCATCAATCAGTCTTCTAACATTAGAATTTTGGGGTGGTTTCCAACTTTTTTTCTGTAGAAAATGGTTATCTTAGATAAAATTAAAAAGGTAAATGTTGAGAATAAAGAGAAAACATGAATGTGGCAATAGCTAAGAGTGGTCTTTCTTCCATTCGGTATTTTGTATCTTCTGCACGCTACCACCGATCCTCACCAATCCAATCCACCCACCTCCCTCATTCGCTTTGGTCAGCTCTGGGGTCTCATCTGATTTGCATAAGTTGAGAGCTACTTCACTTCTCTTCCTTCATGCAACATCATAAGACCCCAGCTGTCTCTTTTCCAGGACACAATCAAAATTTGGCTTGCCAAGATTATGGTTATTTAAGCCATACACAAAACAGTATTTGATGCCATTGTTCTGTAGCTTGAGTGAATCCTAGGGAAAAATCTCTCTCTGGCTTTTCTTGGGCTTGAAATAACAAGCAATTTTGCTCCTTTCAGATGCTTCCCGGACTCCTGCCTAATTAGTAAAACTCTGTGGCTAAAAACCAGTTTTGAGCCAATGATAAGAGTTGGATTAAATTAGAAAGCTTTAAAGTAATTGGGGGTTGAGGTAGCACGTTCAAGTGCTTGGGCTCTACTAAGAAGAGCCTCGACCATTTTTCCCAAAGAGGAGGTCTCTTCAGCCCTCTCCTCAAATAGCTGATGTAGCATGGACAGGTGCATTGGCTTTGCTGATACCAAACATCCATTGGGATCTGATGACTTAAGAGGCGAGATGAGGAAGATCCCACTCCTGGGGACCCACTGACTGTCAGCGTTCACTTCATGTCTTTCCATAGTTAACTGCACCATCACATCGTGCCCTTCTGGTAGAAGCAATAAAGTAACTTTGAATATGTGTTTGTTCCTCCTCATTAGTTAAAATCTGAAAGCAAAGCAACCTGTAAATGGCTCCTGCTTACGAATCCAATTTATGCAAGTGCCAACCTCTGATTTAGAAGAGTAGCTTGAGTGCCTCTTCATGCAGAAATTTGCAATTGGAAGGGACATACACAGCATCAAATAATGGAACGATGTATTCTTATTGCACCCCATCATCAGAGAGGATGAACAGATTTGAAAGGTGGTAAGGGAGCAGAGCAATATGCTGTGCTACCCAGAATGCTCAGGGAGAGAGAAGACTCAACAGGTGTTTTGGACAACCAAACAGCTCAGAACAACTGTAACTAATCCCTGCCATACGGAAGGCTTTTCTAATCAGTAGGATTGAAAGATCAAAGGTTGGCATTTGACCAGGTTGTCACGGTGAGGAAGTCACAGAGAGGGACTAAATAATTTTGAGTGTTTATGTTGTGGTTAAAGCACACATTTTCCCAAATGAGAAGCTCTGCTTTACATTGCACAGGTAAACAATGACAGAGCCTATATATATATATATATATATAGTCGGGCTGTACTATCTCTGAAATAGGAACTTTTGTTGAATAACTGCTTCTTTATCCGCTTTCTCTTTCTTTGACTCTAGCAATCTCCATTTAAAAAGAAAGTGCTACGTTCCAAATCTCTACACCAAATTCTTCTGTTGCAGTTAGTGAGATTCTTGTCTTACCAACTTGGCTAGCACAGGTTCAGCTTCTTTTTAGAGGCTACTGCATTACTTTTACATGCTGCTGTATAACTTTTACAGACTGAAAAGGCATAGGGACAAACTTCATTTAAAATAAGGAGATGTGTTTCAATAAGGCTGGTAGCGTTATAGCAAAGGGGGATTGACCTTTTATCTCTTTGAAATCCTGTTCCGATGAGGTCTATTATCTCAGAAACATTGTAATAGCAGGAAATTTTTAAATGGTGAGGTAAATGCTTAAAGTATAGACATTTTTCCGTTATCTATTTTTGCTAATTTTTATCTGTCTGCCAGTATTTATGTGCTTTATTTCCTTCTTAAAATATGTCTTTCCAGGGCACCTGGGTGGCTCAATTGGTTAAGCGTCTGCCTTTGGCTCAGAAGGGCATGATCAGGTCTTGATCCCAGGGTCCTGGGATGGAGCCCCACATCAGACTCCCTGCTGAACAGATGCTTTCCCTTTCCCTCTGCCTCCCCCCCACAACTCGTGCTCACTCTCTTTAGTGCTGTCTGTCTCTCTCAAATAAATGAAATCTTTTAAAAAATTATCTTTTTCCTTTGAATGGAATACAGTTTTCGTTTTCATTTTGGTTTAAAGTCAATGCATTTTAATGAAATTAATATATCTGAATAACACATATTAAATAATAATTCTAAAGAATGCAGTCTGGCTTCTTCTTGACTCAATTCTGGAACAACCCAAAGACTAAATGACAGTAAAGAAAGCTTTCTCTACTTCAAGTAAAATTGCTCTTTGATGAATAAGGGTGTCCTGGGAAAATTTATGATATATGTCTCAGATTTATGATACATGTCTTCTTCTAAACATATTTTGCCCTTTTTAGACATTCTTTCCTTCTTTGGAGCCATGTTATATTCTCATTCTGTCCTTTTTGAGGAAATTTTCCACCCAGGAATCACTACCAACTTCCTGTCTGGAAATGCATTCATTGAATTCCTTGTTTATGCAGAGATCTTTCCTTTTTTCAAGAAGGGCTGCCAAGGATAAGATAAAGTTTAACCCAAAAGAGAGAATGTCGTTTTGAAATAACAGTCACTGGGACGGCTTGACATACTAATATTTGGTGATAGGAAGTGCTGCTATTTAACCTGCAAGTCCATACCACATTACCCAGATTTATTTTGAAGGCTACCTCTTTGTTAAAGCACACACATTTCCCAAATATTAAGATTTGCTTAAGATTACAGAGCTAGCTAATAAGAGTGCTGGATTTTTCCTTTGATTAGACTATACTACCTCCTGAACATGAAATTTTATTGAAATCATTACTCTTTTATATCTAATTGTAATCATATTGTTCTTCCTCTCTACCATTCATCTACAGATCTTCATTAAAAATAAATATCCAAGGCAAGTTCTTTGACATCATATGTATTATTGTTATTATAAATTATTTGTTAATCCTTTATGTGTGTTTTTTTTATTTTGTCTGCCTATTATAATGCTGAATGAATAGGCCTAAACCCAGGTTTCAAATATCTGAGGAATAATAAAGATTTTCATTTCAGAGTTAATATTTCCACTGTAAAATTGTTAATCGTTTTAAACAAGAATTCTAACCTTTCCCAGAAAACATACTTATTTAAAAAATACTTATTTACAACTACAACAACACTTTTAATATGATTACTTTAGAGAAGATTAACGTTCATGAATGCCTCATGAGCTGCTTGTTTTATGTCAAGCTTTTATTGTATGTTGATATTAATCTATGAATATAATTTGAACCTGGTGATATGATTCTATAGGGTAGTAAGTTATGTCATAATGAAAGTCTTACTATAATAAATTTTCCCAACAATAGCTTTTTAAAAATCAATTCATTATCTTCTAGTATTTGATTGGGTTTGGGTTTTACATAAAAAGATTTCTAATTTGCATACTAGTAAAATATGAAGTTAAGTTGTCCATCCCTATTATTTCTCTAAGTTTGGATTTATTCTTGTTTTGTTTTCTTTTGTTCCCAGATCTGTCATACCTCTAGTCTTTTCTGAATTCATCTAGCCAATTATTACCTAGAGTATCATTATTTTCCAGGGTAAATTATTTAGTAGTGTGAGACTTAATGTATTCTGGAAATGAGGACTGAGTCTCAATAAACTCAGAACTTCAGAGTAATCTGTCAAAGTTCAGAAGAAAAAAATCTCATTGAGACATCGGAAATTAGTAAGGAGGGCTACAGTAAACCTTGCTATTCTCTTTAGTACTGCAAGTCAGTAAGAATTTAGGGGGAAGAAAATAAAGCCTGCTGACTAGAGCACTTTTTCCTTAGGATCCTTCTGTTAAATTAGAGAGTGCTGTTTGTTACTATTTTTCTGAAGATGGCATCAGATTATAATAAAAGTGGCCTATGCTTTTGTTTCTACCATTTGGAAGTAAACATTAGTTTTAAGGAATATTTAACCTAGAAAACCACCATCCTGGGAGTTAGAAAAGGGGACTGAGTTCTCAACTAAGCTTTGCTTAGGTTTGTTACTTTTTACAAATCATTGATTGCTCTGATCTTCAATATATTTTTCTTTAAAATGAAGGAAACAGACTAGGTGGTATCTCTAATTTCTTTTTTTGGACAGGAAGCTGGATTTGTATGTATGTAAAGACACATTTATGTAGACTAATTAATGTGAAAAAAAAAATGCCTCTAGAAATAGTGTGCACAAAGGCCAGGCAGGAAGGAGGTTTCCCTCAGATGTGGATGGGCTTCTTCATGTCAGCTGAGGCTGTATTTTGGTTGCTGCAGGAACCATATCCTGTGGGGAGAGTAAAATCTTTGCTTTACGGGAGCAGCTAGGGTGGCCCAAATGAAAAAAAATTATAGTTCCCCGAATGAAGATCAGCACAGGCTGAATATGCAGTCTGTGTTTGCTAGGAAAGTCCATTTCGGGCTTTTTTCAGGCTACATATTACAATCACTCAGGGAGTTCTAAACTACAGTGGTGCCCAGGCCACACTCTAGATCAAGGAAATCAATCTCTCAGGGTGGTACACAAGCGGAAGTGGCTTTTAGGTGGCTGTCAGGTGAGTCCAGGACATAGATAAGGCTGAAAACCACTGATCTCACACACCATTGGCAAACTCATTTTCATTTTAATTATTTACTCAATCCAGTGGTTGGTGGGAAAAGATTATAGAGGTAGCTTTACCAAGAATGATTCCGAGATCAGGGGTTCCTTGGTGGCTCAGTCCATTAAGCGGCTGCCTTCAGCTCAGGTCATGATCCCAGCGTCCTGGGATCCACGTGGGGCTCCCTGCTCAGCAGAGAGCCTGCTTCTCCCTCTACCTAGGCTGCCTCTCTACCTACATGTGCTCTCTCTCTATCTCTCTGTCAAATAAATAAAATCTTAAAAAAAAAAAAAAGAATGATTCCGAAATCATTCTGTTCAGCACGAAGAAGAGCTGTGAGAACTGAGTAAGGACCTGCTACCACATATTTGCCATCCCTGCGTTAGGGTTTTTGTTTTTGTTTTTGTTGTTTGGTTCATGTTTTTTTTCTGTGTACAATTTTTCCAAGCAACAAGTAGCATCTGCTCATAGAGAGTGTTTTGAAATACCCGTGTTTTTTAGAAACTGCTTTCTTCTGCCTATTATGAATAATTTGGCTTTATTTCTATATAGTTAAGCCCAGGTTGCATAAGTTTTACTCCTAGAAAACTCCCAGGAAGGGCCAAATACTTGAGAATGCATAAGAAAAACAAAAGCTCACAGTAAACAATAAAAAAAAACTCCTCAGTTTTATGGCTTTGTAGACATTAGTACATTGATTCTCATGAAACACTTTAAAAATAAGAGGTATAATCATTGTGAAAGGCTAAAAATCAGTGCCCACAATATAAGTGACTTTTACAGTCATGGTAAAAATCACCTTGCATTCTGAGTTTAAACTTGCATCATGCATCCATCTTTCCAATGTTAAAACTAACAAAATTACTTGAACTTGTTACTTTTCTTGCTTCAATTATATTTCTTCTTTAAATTTCAAAATTATTTTTTTAAGAAAATGAAAAAAAATAGCCTAACCTATTGCCTCCATATCTTTACTACTGAGTCCTTTAGACCCTTGCAGCTGACTTTTAACTACTACACTATGTAGATTTTTCAATTTAGGACTTCCATATACGGATGGTATGGTGACACCAGATTACAAAATCTTCCTTCCCCAATGCTTGATAACATGCAAAATTTAAAAATTTTAAGCCAAAAATTCACTAGTATCAAACAAACAAGGATTTTAACTTTATGTCATAAACCTCAAAGGTGACAGCCAAGAAAAGAACTGGTATATTGTGGAGTAATACACTCCTAAGTATCCCTAACCCAACCTCAAAAGCTGTGTTCTGAGTAAACAAAATGGTCACAGTTCTCACTTAGATCATCATGTTTGCAAGTAATTAGGCTTATGAATATTATTTTTTCCCTTCTTGACTTGGGAATGAGGATTAGAAAAGGTGGAAAGCCACAATATGGTTGAGTGAAAATAGAAATAGTTGCCATAGAGAGTCTGGCTAGGTAGTAGAAATGAAATATGGTATCTGAATATCACTAACAGAAATAGAGCCTCTAGGATCTGTTGGTAAATTAGGGAGCCGTCAGGATTTATTTATCTCCTCATGATAAGTGACTGCATTCCCTACCAGGTCAAGTATAGCCTGGCATAAGACAATTAAAATAATCTCAGATAAGAGTACAGAAGTAATTCCAGCTGAATTCTCCTTATCTGGACAAAACTGTGTAAGTTCAGCATGAATATGATGTAGAGAAGAGGCATAGTGGCCAATGCAAAACCTGCTACTGTAAGGAGGAAGTAAATTCAAGTAAAATTACAAGACATGTAAATGAAAGATGAAATACTGATCTAGAGGAAGAAGCTCAAAGATGAAAATTTCTCCAGAATATTTTATTTTTTAGAAAACTCAATGAAATAGAGCTCAAAGGCCATTGATAAACAACATAACAAGGTAATTCCATGTTTGATTTTCATCCCAGAATTTTAGATTAATAAAGCCAGTTGTCAAACTTGTAACTCCAAATGGATACATATTAAACATTTCAGGGTTAACAAGATCAAAGCTGAATTCTTCAGTCATAAATATCTTTGTCTTTCAGTCTTCCTCATTTTAATAAAAGTCATCACCAGCCACATATTTACTCAAGCCAGAAATATACTCTCTTATTCCTTCTTTCCATCATCTCTCACAGCCAAATCATCAATAAATCTTATTTAGACAGAAAATCAATAAGGAAACAGTGGCTTTTAACTACACTATAGAACGATGGGTTGAACGGATATATACAGAACATTCCATCCAAAACCAGCAGAATACACATTCTTTTCAAGACTACATGGAACATTCTCCAGGAGAGATCATATGTTAGGCCACAAAACAAGTCTCAATAAATTTAAGAAGATTGAAATCATATCAAGTATCTTTCCCAGCCAAATAGTATGAAACTAAAAATCAGTTGTACCAAAAAAAAAAAAACTGGAAAAAATACAAATATGTCGAGGCTAAACAGCATGCTGCTAAACAACTAATGGGTCAATGAAGAAATCAAAAAGGAAATTAAAAAAAACGCATAGAAACAAATCTTATCCTGAGTTATCACAAAAAAAATCAGGAAATGAGATCCAACAAATTTTAACTTTTGATAAGTTTTCCTGAAACACAACTGTGGAAAGAAGAAACTATAAGACAACTTTCCAAACTGAATAAATAGCTTTCAACATGCATTGGTCAATAAGAAAAACCATGCTGAGTGAGAAACTGACAAAACTAGAAACAGAAATAGACAAAAAGTAAGGAATGAAAAGAATTGTTAGAAGTCAGGAAAATAGATGTAAAAGAACAAAATTTATGTCCAAAACAATTAAATTACAAAGTGCATGTGAGAGGTTTAACTGAAGTGATAATTTAATAAGGATCATTGAGAAAGGTAGAGAATCAACTAAGAGAATGAAAAAGATTAAAGAAAAATCATTGAAACAAATTGTAAAAATCATGAGATTGCTCATATTTACTTCTATGTGAATACATTTGAAAACCTAATTGAAGCAGATAACTTTCTATGGAAATACAGATTATCAAAATTGATCCCATTATATAAAGAAAGTCTAAACAGACCAATTTTCATACAAGAAATAGAGATAGTAATTAAATAACTGTACTCTTTTCCTCCTAAGAGCAACTAACCCAGATATTTTTACAAAGTCTATTAAACCTCAAAGACCAGATAGACCTAATGCTCTCTATAAGTGGTTTCAGGGAATTATAATGAATTATACTCCCTAATTATTTTTATGAATTCTATATAAATAAAACTGGTAAATACAGAAAGATATTTACCAGGTGCAAATACTAGATAAAATGTTAGAAATCTAAATCCATACTAAGAAAATAATACAAGTGTTCAGGTGGAATTTATTCTAGTGATGAATATTTGGTTGACTGTTAAGAAATCATTTAATATAATAAACTATGATAATGTGTCAAAGAAAAAAAATCATATATTTCCATAAATGCTGAAAACTATAACAAAATTCAATACTTCTTCCTGATTAAAAACAAAACAAACAACTCAAGAAAATAGGCAATTTTAGTTTTTGTAGAATGAGGAAACACTAGGGCATTTTACCAAGACAAGGAACAAGCAAGGCCAGGATGCCCACTATCTCCACTACTGTTCAACATTCTACTATATATATTTGTCAAAGAAATTAAATCAATCAGAGACAAAATATATATATTTTTTAAGATTTTATTTATTTATTTGACAGAGAGAGAGCGAGCGACAGAGGGAACACAAGCAGAGGAAGTGGGAGAGGGAGAAGCAGGCTTCCCGTCGAGTAGGGAGCCCGACGCGGGGCTCAATCCCAGGACCCTGGGACCATGACCAGAGCCGAAGGCAGACGCTTAACGACCGAGCCACCCAGGTGCTCCCGACAAAATATTTTTTAAAATAAGAGTGCATCTATTTATAGATGGTGTAACAGTGAACTTTGGAAACCCAAAAGAATCAATGCTAAAACTAACAATTAACTACTAATATTACAATAATAAAAAACTAATAAAACAATAAAATAATAAGTTAGTAGACTAAACAATTATCATTCAAAAATCACTAGTCTTCATCTATGTAGACAATAACCAGCTAGAGGACGTAATGTATGAACAAACCTATTTACAATAGCAACAAAGATTAAATACTTTAAAAAATGACCAAGAATTATACAAAATATATATGAGTAAAACTTTAAAACACCCTGAAAGGTACTAAAGTAGACTCTTAAAAATGAGATGTGATCTGTTCTTGTTAAGGATGACTCAACATCATAGTCATGTCAGTTCCCTCTAAAGTAAAGTGAAAAGTTAATGTAATCCTAACAAAAATACCAGCAAGTTTTTAAATAAAGTTTAACAAATCAATACATGCATACCTCATTTTATTGTGGTTTATTTTATTGTGTTTTGCAAAAATTGTGGTTTTTACAAATTGAAGGTTTGTGGCAACCCTCCAGTTGAGGAAGTGTATTGGTGCCATTTTTCCAATAGCATTTGCTCACTTCATGTCTCTGTGTCATATTTTGGTAATATTACATACTTTTATATTTGTTATGATGATCTGTGATCAGTGATACTCAATGTAACTGTTTGGGGCACTATGAACCACACACATATAAGACCACAAACAATCCATAAATGTTGTTCCACCATGTTCTCTCTGTTCCACAAGCCAGCCAATCCCTGGTCTCTCTTTCTCTCTGCCCCCCCTCAGAATTCCCTATACCCTGAAACACAGCAATATTGAAATTAGGCCAATTAATAAGCCTACAATGACTTCTAAGTGTTCAAGTGAAAGGAAGAGTCGCATGTCTCTCATTTTATTTATTTTTATTTTTTTAAAGATTTATTTATGTATTCTAGAGAGAGGGAGAGAGAGAGAGTGAGCATGCGCAAGCAGGGGGAGGAGCAGAGGGAGAGGGAGAGAATCTCAAGCAGCCCCTTCTTCCTCATGCTGAGTGTAGGGCTCGATCCTAGGACCCTGAGATCATGATCTGAGCTGAAATCAAGAGTTGCATGCTTAACTGACTGCCCTATGTGTCTCATTTTAAATCAAAACTATAAATTATTAGCTTCATGAGGAAGGCATGTTGAAAGCCAAGATATACTGAAAGCTAGGTCTCTTGTGACAAACCATTAAGCAAATTGTCAATGCAAAGAAAAAGTTCTTGAAGGAAATTAAAAGTGCTACTCTAGTGAACACACAAATGATAAGAAAGCAAAACAGACTTATTGCTGATAGGAGAAAGTTTTCGTGGTCTGGATAGAAGATCACACCAGCCACAATATTCCCTTATGCCAAAGCTAATCCAGAGCAAGACCCTAACTTTCTTCAATTCTATGAAGGCTGAGAATGGTGAGGAAGTCACAGAAGAAATGTTTGAAGCTAGCAGAGATTGGTTCATGAGGTTTGAGGAAAGAAACCATCTCCATAACTTCAAAGTACAAGATGATGCAGCACGTGCTGATATAGAAGCAGCAATAGGTTACCAAGATAATTCATAAAGGTGCTACACTAAACCACAGATTTTCAATATGGATGAAACAGCCTTCTATTGGAAGAAGATGCCAACCAGGACTTTCATAGCTAGAGAAGAAAAGTCAATGCTTGGCTTCAAAAGTTTAAAGGACCAGCTGGCTCTCTTATTAGGGACTAATGCAGCTGGTGGTTTTATGTTGGAACCAATGCTCATTTACTATTCTGAAAATTCCTAGGGCCCTTAGGAATTATGCTAACTCTACTCTGCCTGTGCTCTATAAATGGAACGACAAAGCCTGGATGACAGCACATCTGTTTACAACATGGTTTATTGAATATGTTAAGCCCACTGTTGAGAACTACTGCTCAGGAAAAAAAAAAGATTCCTGTATTTCAAAATATGACTGTTCATTGACAATGCATCTGGTCACCCAAGACCTCTGATGGAGATGTATTACAAGATTAATGTTTTTTTCGTGTCTGCTAACAACATTCTACAGCCCATAGATCAAGAAGTGATTTCAAAATTCAAGTCTTTTTATGTAAGAAATATGCTTCAAAAGTCTCTAGCTGAGGAGCTACTTCTTCTGAAGTGGTTTCTTGAGATGGAATCTACTCCTGGAGAAGGTGCTGTGAAGATCATTAAAATGACAACAGAAGATTTAGAATAAAACATAAATTAGTTGATAAAGCAGCGGCAGGTTTTGAGAGAACTGACTCCAATTTTTTGAAAATTTTTTTATTGTTATGTTAATCACCATGCATTACGTCATTAGTTTTAGATGTAGTGTTCCATGAGTCATTGTTTGTGCATAACACCCAGTGCTCCATGCAGAACTTGCCCTCTTTAATACCCATCACCAGGCTAACCCATCCTCCCACCCCCCGCCCCTCTAGAACCCTCAGTTTGTTTTTCAGAGTCCATTTTGAAAGAAGTTCTGTGGGTACAATGTTAACAAACATGCCTAAGAGAAATTGTTTGTGAAAGGAAAAGTCAATCAGCGTGGCAAACTTCACTGTTGTCTTATTTTAAGAAATTGCCGCAGCCACCTCAAACTTCAGCAACCACCACTGATTAGTCAGCAGCCATTAGCATGGAGGCAAGATCCTCCACCAGCAAAAAGATCACTCACTGAAAGCTCAGATGATGATTAGCAATTTGCAGCATTAGTGTCTTTAAATTAGGGTATGTACATTTTAAAGACACACTGCACACTTGATTTTATATGAACTGAGAAACTAAAAAATTAATTAGACTCACTTTATTGTGATACTTTGTAAAACCAAACCTGTAATATCTTTGAGGTATGCCTATATTCTCCAAAAGTGTATAACTCAAGAAAGATAGATATTTAAAGAAAACAAAGTAATTTCTAATGCTAGAATTTCTAAAGCTAGATGATGATTTCTTATCACACTTAGAAAAACCCCAAGGGCGCCTGGGTGGCTCAGTCGGTAAGCGTCTGCCTTCGGCTCAGGTCATGATCCCAGGGTCCTGGGATCGAGTCCCACATCGGGCTCCCTGTTCGGCGGGAAGCATGCTTCTCCCTCTCCCACTCCCCCTGCTTGTGTTCCTGCTCTCACTATCTCTCTCTCTGTCAAATAAATAAATAAAATCTTAAAAAAAAAAAAAGAAATACCCCAAATATTGATCCTTATTTATAGAGCTCTATGTGATATGGCCCCTGTCTGTCATCTCTGAGCTCACCTAGTATCTTCCTTCCTTCAGCTTGTTCAAGCTGCCTGGCTTATGTTGGTTTATACACTCTGTCTACCCCTTCACCCTCATCTCTTTACCCTGTTGTGTTTACTTCTTTTGTATTTAATCACATTTAATCTACCTCAAATAAACTCAAATTAAAAGCCACTCTTAAAAAATGCAAACCCTAAGAAAGCCTGTTGTTGTCTCCCTCAGTTCTTTTTGCATCTCTGGCTAGTATATTGTGTGGCACATTCTAAGTACTAAGTAAATATTTTCTGAGTATTTGGCGCTCATGACTTCAGCTGGTAAATTCAAAGTTTTGTTTTTGGGTTTTCTTTTCTTTCTTTTTTTTTTTTTTTAACTAATCCATAGTACTATGGCATTTAACTCTGGATCACTTCTAGCTTCATTAATTTCTACTCTTCCTTGGCTTTTATGCCATTCTCTCCCTAGTTTTCTTCTTACCTCTCATACTCCTTTCTCTTCTTCATGCCTTTGACTTCCCTTGATCTTCCACTTAAATTTTTTCTACAGAATTCTGTTGGGCTAGAATGGCAGATCGTAAGGGCAAATGCCTAAATTTGGAAGTATAATAAATGGCTAGAACCCCCAAGACTTGCAATGTGACACGTTCACCCTTGTTAAAAGAATCCTAACTGCCTTCATGTCTGAGCTGTAGGAATCTTTCATTATCCTCTGCATTAAAGTAACATTAGCTATAACAAACAATCCTGAACATTACCCTAGCTTAACTGCATACGAGTGTGTTTCTTGTTAATGTTGCAGTCTACCTGTTTATACAGTTCTGTTCATATTGGGGATCTGACATCCTCTAGGATTGGAATCATTTATGTACAGTTAGTGGATGGAGAAAGAGCATGATGGGGGGAGATACTACGCACAAGGGCATCCCTCAAGTGTCTTGCATCATGTCTGCTTCAATGGCACTGACCAGTAGCACTCAGTCACATAGCCAGACTCAATTGGAAGAAGTCTGAGAAATATAGTCTAGTTGTGGGTTCAAAGGAAGAGGACACAGTCTTTGTGAAGACAGTAGTCTCTGTCATACCTAAGTGGAAGCATGGTGGAAGTCTACAACACAAACATGGTAGCATTTGGTCATTAACCTGATATAAGAGGAAGCAATAAGACATAAATTTTAAGAGCTTGTTTTAGTGCTCAGGGCAAACTCTTTTCTAGGATTTGATCTTTGTTTCTAGTCTTGCCTAAACACCTTCTCTGTCACACTAATTAGTTGTCAAGATCTATTAATTTTACCCTTGTGATAGAGACTGCTGGCTGCTCAGGAAAACTGGTTCCTCTTCTTTTTGGGCATCTGGCTAGATGACATTGTAGTTAGTTGTGGTCCTAAGAGTGATCTCTAACCAGGGAAAGATGGGTGGAAGTGATATGTGCCACTTCCACAGATGGCTCATAAAGAATTGCAGGTTTGATTCACCATACTCTTTCCCTTCCACCTGCTGTGTTTGCACTCAGGCTGACCTTGGACATCACTTGTTGAAGACATGGAGCTTACTTCACTCAGGGTCTGTGAATGACTGTGTGGAGCAGATCACTGTCCCACTGCCATCTTTCCTCTTTTTTTTTTTTAATTTAAATTCAATTAGCCAACATATAGTACATCATTAGTTTCTGATGTAGTGTTCAGTGATTCATCAGTTGCATATAACACCCAGTGCTCATCACATCATGTGTCCTCCTTAATGCCCATCACCCAGTTACCCCATCCGCCATTCACCTCCCCTTCCACAACTCTCAGTTTGTTTCCCAGAGTTGAGAATCTCTCATGGTTTGTCTCCCTCTCTGACTTCTTTCCATTCAGTTTTCCTCCCTTCCCCTATGATCCTCTGCACTATCACTGCCATCTTTGCATTCACAATTAATGTAGACCTGCCTTGGAGTTTTGGACTTTTCAGTTGAGCAAGAAATATACATGTGTTTGAATTGCCAAGTATTTGGGAATCTATTCGTTATAATGGTTTGACTACTTTTAAAATCCTTTAAAAAAATTCTGTTACTTGTAGGATACTATTTATGACCCATGAGGCACTTGATAATTATAAGATTTTCTCTTCATTCAAAATCTGCTTTCACCTTCCTTTCTGTGCATATCGTGCTGTGTATCCATACTAAGACATCTCACTGGTACCATGATGAATCATGTCATTTTCCCTTTGTAGGTTATTTCGTGTACCTTAAATGTCTGACTTCTTTATCTACAAAATGGATTCCCATTAATATACAAGGACTCAAATTAGATATCTCTCTGTGATTCTTCACCTCATTCCTGGTTCCGACTTGGAGTGAGATATGTTTCATCTCTTCTCCTCAACACTCTGTACATTTCTCTAATATTTCTCCTAGCAAGTCTTTGTGTAACTATTTGCTTGCCAGTTTTTATTGTCAGTACTAGGATGTTTTTTCATTTAAGACTAGGGATTTTTCTTTTTTAATGTGGTCATTTTTGTATTACTTAATATGCAGTCATTTTCTGGGAAGACATTTACTGAATGAATGATTGTGCTTTCCTCATTGTGTCATAACAAACAATCCCAACATTTAGTGTCTTAAAACAACCATTTTATTTTGTTTACAGTTTCAGAGGTCAGAAGTTTGTGAAGGGGTTGGTTGCAGTGTTTATATCTTTGATCCTTGAGGAATCAGCTGGGGCAATGGGCTGCTTCAGGATCCTCTTCCATAATGGCTGCTTCATTCACATGTCTGGGCCTCAGAGCTCCTTGGCCTATCTCTACATCACTATCTCCATATCCATCTCTCTCTCTCCTCTACCTCCACATGGTGTCTCATCTTCCAGAGGATCTCCATGTGACTTGGGCTTCTCACATCATGGTAGTTTCAGTGTTGTACTTCTTCAAGGCAGCTGACTTCCACAAGGATGTGTACTCAACCAAATGTTCCAAAAAAGTCTTGGTAGAACCTGTAAAGTTGGTTATGATCTTGCCCTGGATTCCCAGAACATCACTTCCTCTGCATTTTATTAGACATGTAAGTCATAAGGCAAGCCTGATTTCAAGGGAAAGAGTCCATCTGTCAATGGGAAGAGTAGCATCTTTAATATAGTACAATAAATAAATGGATATACTGAGCATACTCTAAAGTGTCAAATCTGAGTAGTGAATATATCAATAATTAAAAATAAAATCCCCCAAACAATTCTACTGTAAAGTTAAAATGTTATACACTCAAGTGTACCAGATACCATATTAATTTGGGCAAACAACATGATCTATGGGTTTGGGGAGTCAAAATCTGAAAGTGGATATGTATGTAAGTGAATCATAGTCCCTCCCATTCAGTGTACAGAGTACATTATTGTATTTCAAGCAAACTCAGTAAAAGTGAAAATATTCATAAAAACAAAAATTAATTTTAACATTAGCTAATGTGTCTAGGTCTTTAAGAAGATGAGTAGCTTTTTCAGTCATAGAAAACATAAGAATAAGTGTGTATATAAAAAATGCCCACTTTTGTTGTATCCGCAAGAACTACACTTTTTCTGGCTTAGGATTTTGCCAACAGGTATAAGGTTATAATTACAGCTTGTTCTGATATTGTAAGTATTATAAAGCAAACAGAGACAAAATAGAGAGGGTTTTTTTTTTCTTCAGGGAGTATATATGTGTCAGTTGCTATCCTGTATCTTTAGGATAGGAAAACTTGTGAGTGGGGGTTGGGTTTCAACTGAAGGGAGTTGAGGCTGCCAGTGACAACTAGGCAGGAGGAGGTTATTTCTAGGACAATTAATGAAGTAGATTTTTGGATCAGTGGTGGGGTGAAGTAGGGGACCTCCTTCTTCCTCTGTACTCTAGAGCTCATAGATCCCTGATTATAAGACATTACATGTCCCAGAACTATTTCAGGAATGATCTCCAACTATCCCTCACCATGTGAAAATAGTTTGGGAATAAGGTTACTAAAATGAGTGTACCATTCATTAACCATGGCAACAGCTGCAAATGTAGTGAAATGAGGCAGAAAAAGTCTCTGAAGCAAGTTTGGGCAGCCATGAGTGAGACTCCTAATGAATATCTGTCATAGTTCAGTTGCAGAAAATAGCAACCATTCTAGTTATTTTAAGGAGAAAGTGAAATAAACAAGGACATTTTCATAAGAATTATAGGCTGAGTGTTCAGGAATGATACCCCAAAACACACTACTTAACTGGACTTCCAGAAGAGCTGCTACCTCTGTCCCAGTGAGGATGGAAGAGCATCCAGAGGCTGTCCCGTACACTTTGGGGCTTAGGTACCTACTTATGTAGCAGTGATCCAGCATACCTACATGTCAGTAACCCCAGAGCCCATGACCACAACACTACTGCAGGCACGCTCCACCCCTCCATGCCCCTCTCGCTTGCAGCAACAGCAGCTTATCTGCAGCCTCACTTCTGCCCATCTCATCTTGAGAGTGCATTTAATTGGCAAACACTAATCTGCATCCATAACTCTGGATATAAGGGAGTTTGTGCAAAGTAGTTTTTAGCTCTCCAGCCTCTCACGGTTAAGGAAGGCAATTAGAAGGAGGTTGAAATGGCTGATGATTGCCACTTAACCTCATCCACCACAGGGTGCCCTGAACGTTAAGAGCAGCTGAAGTGGTACATTGTGTGGAAGAAGGGCACTGTCCTCGTCTCCCCAGGGCTACCCTGTGGCTACCAGCCTCCTTCCCACAGAGTCCATGCTCCTCACAGGGCCAGGCAGTTGTAGAACCGGCAGCCCATGGTAAGATGCAAATTCTGGAGAGTGGAAGGACAGAGGAAATAGTTTTCACCCAGAGTTGGACAACATGTCTGGGATAGGTTTCTTCAATGAAGCTAGTGTAAGGCTCCTGCTCTAATAATCTGTTTATATGAAGAAATACAATTTGATTTTGTGTGGTTACAGACTGACGAGGTCAGGCATGTATAATTTCCATACTTAAGAAAAAAAATCCCAAAAAGCAAACTTTGAGCCCAAACTCCAACATCTCCCAAGTACAACTGTGATACAATTTATTCTAGGACCCTGAAGCCCTGGCCAAAACAAGGCTATAAAATGAAAGCTCAGAAGTATTTTAAAAGTTGTTTCCAAATATTAAGAATTATGTATGTTTATTATAAGGATTATAAAAGTTTTTGGTGGTTTTATGTAAAGAAATTGCTATGTCAAGCCAGTGTTGAAAGTAAGAGGCACAATTTTGCTAACTTAGGAGATGAAACATGTAATTTTTAATTAGGCAACATTGGATTAGTTTTTAAGTCGAGCACTTGGGGTAAATGAACACGGAAGATAAAGCTGCACTGAGGTTGATCTCATTGGTATTGCTTGAATGAATCACATCTACAACTGAAAGTATGAGCCCACAGTTTGTACTGCTTTGTGGGTAGGATTAAAAATAAATTGATAAATAAATCTGCTCTTGAAATAAAAATGTAGTCCTATTGCAGCTACATTATTAGTTTTTCTTTTCATGAGAAAATTAACACCTAAAAGCTCTCTAATTGTCCTCAACTGTGTCGTTGCATTTAGTAGAGATCGAACTTTAACAATGAATAAATTGTTCTTTCACACTGGTAAAACAATGTACATAAATGAGATTTATTACCCGGGAACCAGGGATTATCATACACAAATAAAAGGACTCTGAAAAACAAACTGAGGGTTCTAGAGGGGAGGGGGGTGGGAGGATGGGTTAGCCTGGTGGTGGGTATTGAGGAGGGCACATTCTGCATGGAGCACTGGGTGTTATGCACAAACAATGAATCATGGAACACTTCATCTAAAACTAATGACGTAATGTATGGGGATTAACATAAGAATAAAAACAAAAAACAAAAAAAATAAAAGTAATCGGATTAAGTCTCTATTGTACTGAAGTTCAGACTCTAACCCTTACCCTCTGTCAAGTTCTCACTGACTCTGCCCTACACACAATCCACAGTCTCCCCCTTTTTGCTAATGCATCTCGTGTTTTCCTCTACGATAGTACTAATTGCCTTGAATTTTAACTTTTTGGTGTGATTTCCTTTCTACATCAACAGAGTGTGCTCCATGAGATCAATGTTTTTGTTTTATTCTGCTTTGAATCCTCAACATCAAAAGCACAGTGTCTCACATCAAGTAAGTGCGCTATAAATATGGGTTGAATAAATATCTACAATTGCTTATGCCTTTGGCTTACTTATTCAATTCACCCCCCGATGTTTCATTCAATGAGAAAATATGTTTTAGGTGATATAGGAGGTTGCTAAAGAACACAGCTAACATTTCTGCCTATAACTGTATTGGAGAAAAAAAGCTAACAAACAAAAATAAATTTATATAAAATACCAACAATGGTATACAATCTAATCTATGTGATAGATTCAGAGCTTCAATATAACAACTAAGATAATTCACAGGAAGGAGAGATGGTAATAGATATGTGTGCAGATGAACGATGAAAGTATTCCTGCATAGAGAGGTCAAACTGAGATGACTGATCTGACTGGAGATTTCTCAGATTTTTACATTGGTAAATATTTGCTGGGTACCCACTAGAGAAGGTGTCCTTTTTGATTCCATAACTAACGCCATAATATAGAAACAATGGTTCTCAGCTTACTGGAGATGACTTTCTGGAATCCTCAAGGATAAAAGTAGGAAATAAAATTGGAAATGTAGGGGGCCCTGAAATAGTGTTGCGGTGTTTGTTTTATTTAGTGAAGCCCTGCCCCATGAATTATGTATTGTGCCTGAGAACTATCCGGAGGAGTACTAGGGTTATTACCAACACAAATAACTCCTATCCTGTTGCCTGAGAAAACATTAGTCCCTGGTGAAAAGCAGATACCTAAAAAGCAAATAATGGGCTACAAAACATGAGGTAGGTCCCAGGGTAGGAGAAGGATGGACATTAATAATGACAAAATTATCAAACTGGGTTTGTAACAAATTAATTTCATTATCTGAATTAGATATTTTTATTTTTTAAATTTTAGATGTTTGATTAAAGTAATAATTATTATAAATCTACATAAACTAAGTTTTAGTTTTATTTTTCTTCACTCCATCTTTCCTTCACTTACCTCCTAAAATAACTTAAAAATAATATTGATAAAAAACAAATGCAATTAACTTATTCAAGATTATATATTAAATCAAATAAGTAATGTGCAATTATTTTTTTCTTGGGTATTTGCTTTCAGGTGGTTGCTTCCTCCTGTGAATTTAGCAACATAAACTATTCTTTTTTTTTTTTTTTAGATTTTATTTATTTATTTGAGAGAGAGAGAATGAGAGACAGAGAGCATGAGAGGGAGGAGGGTCAGGGAGAAGCAGACTCCCCGCTGAGCAGGGAGCCCGATGCGGGACTCGATCCGGGAACTCCGGGATCATGACCTGAGCCGAAGGCAGTCGCTTAACCAACTGAGCCACCCAGGCGCCCCGCAACATAAACTATTCTTAAGTAGCATTACTGTCATCACCAATCAATTGAATTACATGCAATATTTATGAGTTTGAACAATTTCTATCCTTATTTCATGATTAAAAGAGCATAGCTGAAGAAACACTGGGTGGACACATAGCTCTAAAGGTTTCAACAAGATCTGAAAAAAGGGAAAATACTGGATTAAAACTCTGAAAAAAAATCCTTGATCTGTATTTTCAAAGAAAATTGAAACTAAACCTCTACATATAACAGATATTAATCACTAAAGTATTATTATATACAATAAAATAATTTTCATTCTCCCGCACCAGAGGCTTCATGTATTTGCTAGTTTGTAATTCAAAAAGATTTCCAGTGAGTCAGTCTGAAAATAAACTAAATAAAATACAGTGTTTTTATGGAAGATTTTTGAGTTCTTATAAGCAATTTTGAATGAATAATTTTAATTTAGTTTTACATTACTTAAAAGGTAAAATTTACAGTGTTACAAAGATGATGTAGCATTCATGAACAGAACCCTATATCCTTTGAAATTGCTCAAAACAAATGATTATCCACTCATTTTCTGACAAACCAGTTTTGATATTATGTGGCCATTTTAATCTTAGAAAGATTTTGTTGTTTTCATTTCCTAGAAATATAGAAAATATCCCTATTACCAGGTAGGCTGCTTTTCCTTTTCTTCTTAAGAGCATATTACTTAGTTTTCTCTTGTTAGAAAAAAACAATAAATGATCAATGTAAAAAATGGATAGTGGGTTGATGGACTTCAGAGAGTCAGTGAACCTTCTGAAATCGTGTGAGAGATACTACATGTATCTGCTCATGTACATTTTTTGAGGGGGGGGATTGGGTCTATATTCTTACAGATTCTCCTACTGGTTTGTGGAGGGAAAAAGGATTTACTGGTGCTCAAGCCACTGATTAGTAAATATCTCTTAATGTTTAAGTATTTATGCTTTATGGTCCTTTTCCTTGTATCCATTTCCATTTCTGTATGTCTCCCTCACTCTCTGTACCTACTTGTCTATATAGTTATTAATATCAAGTGTGGCTAGGTAACCATGTGTAGAAAAGAAAATAGTAGCATCTGTGCACATGTTCTTGTTTGTGTATTATTTATGTATTTGTAATTTTAATGTATATTATTTGTAAGCATTTGTGTATATTCATTAGTTGCTTTATTTCTTGTTTCACTTTCTCCCTTTTGCCTACTTTTGTGTGTAAGGAGTACCGAATGTGTTTTTGACAGTGTGATTTAGTCTTTAGATTGCTGAATATGGAGGATGGATACTGAATGAACTAGAAAAGAAATTAACACCATTCAGAGATGGACATGGAGACTTCTGGGTCCTTGTACTTTCCCTTTTTCTGAGAGCAACTTATTTTGTACAAAGAACGCTTGCCTTTTTAGGTGAATGTATGAAGTGTTTTGTATATGGTCTATGGAAGATTAATAGGGGTACAAAGGTAAGAATAGATGATCAAGAGCCATAGAAGTAAGCCAGAAACTACAAATCCCAGATTTCCCTGGCAATGGACTCCTAGCTACTTTCTGCTAGTGGGAAATCCTGGTCTGAGTATGAAAGGTAGGAAAGAGGGGCGCCTGGGTGGCTCAGTCATTAAGCGTCTGCCTTCGGCTCAGGTCGTGATCTCAGGGTCCTGGGATTGAGCGCTGCATCGGGCTCCCTGCTCAGTGGGAAGCCTGCTTCTGCCTCTCCCACTCCCCCTGCTTGTGTTCCTTCTCTGTGTTTCTCTGTCTAATAAATAAATAAAACCTTAAAAAAAAAAAGAAAGAAAGGTAGGAAAGAAAAGTGATTTTTTTTCTGCTTCTAGATTGCCCCCAGCAGCAGCTGCAGCAGCAATGGAACAATCTGGATTTCATCATCATTCTCAAGCAGTAGAGTCCTATTCCCACCTGTGGCAGGAGTGCTAGAGCAACCTCGGCAGCAGTGTGGTGTTCGTGGGCTCTGGTTGTGGCTGAGACAGTGCTAATTGTGGGTGCTATCAGATCTTTAAGCTTCTGCCAGAAGCGTGTGGGCTTTTATGTAGAGTGCAGGTGAGAACATGTCTCTCAGAGAACTGTGAAAATTAGAGGGATAGAAAAACATACCAAGAACAGCTAAATTAAGCTTAAATTTATTACTCTTTAATGTTGATTAAAATTGTTTTGCTAGTTTTTATGTATGATTTAAACACAAAAAAACTTTAACCAACACTGCAGGGTTACAGATTTACAAAAGAGACCTTTTATGAATGGCACAGTAACATAAAGTCAGATTAACAGGTCTTATAATTGTAGGGATGTGATAAAAATTAAGCACTATTGTGCCCTAATTGAGAATTTAATTCAGAAGAATTCTTCAAGAGGCAAAAGCAGGTTGCAATTTGCCAATAAAGTCACTTCTTAAGAACAGAATTATATAATGAATCATTTTTTAGAATGAAAATTACCTCAGAAATCATCAGGTTAATACCCTTTCTTTCCAAGTGAAAAGGATATTCTTACAGTGTTTTCTTAAAATTTATAAGACTAGTTGGTGACAGACCTGGAGAAAGCACCCAGATTTCTCTCTGAATAACAGCATTTTGCTATAAGTAAAATGGTCAGGATGAAAGAGTCTGAACCTTTATGGATTTACTATACTAATTCTTTTACAGGCACATTGACCTTGAAACCTTGCAAGATCACTAGGTCAGTAGAGAGAAAAGGTGATGCTTTGAAGAATCTGGTTTTGGCATTTTGCAGAGTCTGGATGAATTCACACAGATTATAGACATTTGCTAAATGTCTTCATTTTATAAATGGCATTAGGTTATTTCACATGTACGTGAAGTCTCACATGCTCAACAGATGTTTTTAGGTGATCTTGTTTCAGCTTTTAGAAGCCTATTTTGTTGAACTTTATGAAATTGCTATTTTTTAGACCAAAAGGGGTCAAATATCAGCAATTCCTATAGTTTGACCAAATAAAAAGGAGTTGGTATTCTGATTATATTTTTTGATTTAAGAAAAAAATCAAAGAGGGTTCAAATGCACCATATTATCAGGAAGATTTTGCTAATTTTATCTTAGAGGTAGAAATTCTCTGAGATCTACAAAGACCTCTTGATTTTCATGCTTATTGGCTTACTCCAACATCAGGTGACAGCCAATCTGTTCACTTAGTGTATAGAGCATTTTTATATTGGATCAATTATAGTAGAAAATTTATTAAGGATAAGAGTGGAAAAACATCCCAATTAGATTTGTCATTGAACCCTATACTCTCTAAAATCCACTGGGGAACTTCAGTGATTAGGCCTTGGTATGGGTTCAGGCATGGCCAAAAATGACTTGTGAGGTAGTCTCTAAGGTGGAGGGCAGTGTCCAGAAGATAAGACTACAGAGTCAAGATCATTCTCAAAGTCAACAATTTACATAATTTTTTCCTTATGTATAAAGTAAAACTGCAAAGAAAATCTCCATTTCCACTGACCTCTATTTTCTTTTTTTCCTTTCCCTCCCTCCTTTCTGTGTGTGTGTTGAAGGAAGAACTCTTTATCATAGATGATGTTAGACTGTGCAAGTCTTGCTAACTGATAATGCTTGAAACGCAGACTGATCAGAAATACTGAGAAAGGTTACTTGTCTAGTGAAACGTATCAGTAGAGATCAAGATACAGATAAATGTGTTCATTATAGTTCAGCCTAAATGGTGAACATGAATCTATGTGGTAGATAAATCTGTATTTGGACAGTCCATTAAAAAAGGCATTAACAATTTTAAATGCATCATTGAGCATTTTATTACCCTTACCTATTGGCTTGAAAACGCAGTAAGTAGGGAAGAAAAATATCCAAATTAATACACATTTCTATTTTTCAATGTATGTGTATTGATTTAGTTTTAAACTAATTAATAAATTTTTTAAAATGTCAAGTTCAGCAGTATAGAATTTGAATTATATGTCTCTAAGTATAAATACTGTATATCTTTAACAATTAAACATGTTTTATGGAAGGTAATTTCTTGTTCTTTCTTAACTCACTTTTGCTGTGATTTTAAGAACATGTTAATTAGAAATGTAAGTTATAGGAAAAGAATATCCCTAAAATTGATAATAATTTTAATATATTAATTTAGGAAGGTTTTATAAGAAAATTGTAATAGTCATATTTTCTGAAAGCTAGATATAAAGAAAAAATTTTATTTTTATTTTATTTTATAAAAGCGACATGGGTTTCTACATTATTTATCCTAACTCTATCAGTTAAGGTCCAGGCAGGCAGATAAAAACCACTTTAACTCTTCAAATCATAAGAAACTGACTAAAAGAAATTGATTATTCAGATGAGGTAAAAATTGTGAAGCCAGAGAGAGCAGTGACTGAATCTAGAGATGAATAAACTGGAAACTCAACCTCCTCTAGGGCTAAAGAGACAATAAGAGAAGCCCATTGAGAGCACAGAAGCCAGAGTCCCAAGGACAGCCTGGAACCATAGCAGGGGCTGCCCAGAAATTGCTGAGACCATAGACAGAGAGGCTGTAACTGTAACCCTTTTCAGATGAAACCACAAAAGAGGTGCAGTTGCTTTGGATCATCAGACAAAAGTAAAAGAGAGGGAGAGTAATTCCCTGGTATCTCCCTGTCTTCTATCAATATCCCATCAGTGCTTTCCATTGTCTTAATAGGTAGCCAGTTAAAAACGGAGCCTGAAAAATGTGTTTGTGGTGGCCCGGCAAATGTGCGACTAGATCTTGTGTGGTGGGAAAATAAGATTGAGGTCCTCAGCTGCTTCTCTTCTGGTTCTGTCTCTGTATTTGCACCATATTTCTGGAGGGCAGTACATAGCCAATTAACACAGCAGAGGTACTAATACAGGCTCACTCCTGCAAGATGTGGGACATTAAACCAAAAAACAAAAAAACATGGCTTCAGTTCAAGGATCTTCCCATGGGCTTAGACAAACTTTCTTAGTACGCACTGTGGTTTTACATTCTTCTGCTTAAAAAGGGTCAGACATGCATTAACATGTGAAGGCACTTTCCACCTTCTCTTGCTTTCTTCTTTTTTTCCTTCATAGGCCTCCCCCAATAAATCTCTTTCATGTGTCTTTGGTAGCTTATTAAAAGGCTTATCTCATGCAGTGGAATAGCTGATGCAACTAAGTAGAACTGAGGTTCTGATAATTTAGTCACAGAGCTCCGGTGACATTTAAAAGCTCATCCAAGGCAGATGTCTTGTGTTATAGTCAGGATCCTGGTTGAGAACACCTGGGACTGTAAAATGTAGGATGGATACATTGATGTGCCTCTGAGCTTATTGGTTCTGCAGATCTCCTTGATGCCCTTAGCATGCACAGTTGGCTCACCCTTCCCTACCAAAGCTAGCACTTCCCCCATGCTGGAAGACTGCAGAGGCCTCTCCCCTGCAAGCTAACCAGTATCTCCATTTAGGAAAGCCCCTACTCCTTCTCCTTGCTGACAGACCTGTAACTACAAACTTGCTAAGGAATTGCTATGCCTAATAAGGAAGAAAAGAGAGTATATACCAAAAGAGCTGTAAGAACTATCCAGCATGTATTGACAGGAACCAGAGTAGTACTAAGGGTGCTTGATCAAGGGAGCTGGGACATTAGACTGGATAAATGAGAATTCATTAACTTGGCATATCCTCAGGACATAGGACTTAATACCCTGGAAAATACCCTGGGGGATGAGGTCAAATTGGCTTTTAGAAGCCTGGAGAAATCAAGAGCCAATGCTGCAGTAGAAATGCCTGAGTTGCTCTGGTAGACAGCAGAGGAAGGAATAAAGGGGCTGAGGAAAATGGGCATGCCTGAAAGAACATATTGTGTAAGGCCACAATGGATTATGCTCCACTGGAGGGCCCAGAGTGCATACCTTTCACCAAGGCCATCAAGAATGTGCTGGTGGGAACAGCATGGGTATCACTAAGTAGTTCTGAGGTGGGTCAGGCAAGGGATGATAATAGGAGAGATGATCACACAGTTGATCACATAGTATCCAAAGAAATGATGCTCACTCCCTTCCCCCCAACTCCTAGTAATAGAGAACAGGTGATGATGACTAACCTCACCTCTGGATACAAGGGGCTTAGAAGTACTGCAACAACTGGCAGTAGTGGAGGGGCACCAAGGAGCTCAATTGGCATGGATTTGTGCAGACGGTTAAGAGAGCATGGTATGCCTAGGGTAAAGTGGACAGGGTGGATAAAAGATTGCTATTTAATATTTACAGCCAGAAGAAGGAAGAGCAGGAGGCCTAGGAAGGTTTCCTCAGTAAAAAGTTGTGATAACTTTCTTTCATTTCCCAGGGCTGAACCCATTTCCAAATCCAAATCACATTTGTGGACCCACCAGCTGTCATTTATAATTGGGATTGCCATATTTGGTACATTGTGGTATTGGCCTGTGGGTTAATATTTATCATGGTAGAGATGGTCAAGTGGAAACCTCGGAAACTTCCCTGATCTCCTTGGCCAAGAGAGAACTCAAAAACAATATTGTACCCCATCTTCTGACCTTGAGCTCTGAATGATTATAAGTCCTGATACTTGAAGGACTGCACTCTAAAGACTAGCAAATATACCACTCAGCTTTAATTTATGGATGCCTCCAGAGTAATTTGAATTTTTTGTGTTAGGGATCACCATCTTGCAGTGTTAGTTAGCCCTGATCAGATAAAAGCTAGGGCTACTATTACACATTGAGGTCAGGGAGGAGTTTGTGTGGATTGCTGGTGATCCACTGGAGAGCCTTCTGGTAATCCTTTGCAACATGGTAACTAGGGATCGATACCTGAAGAAACCCTAGCCTGCGAAGTTTATTATTACTGAGGTCTCAGAGTCTGTAGGAATGGCATTTTGGGTCACATCTCCAGGTAAGCCATCAAGATCTGCCAAGGTGATAGCTGAGTTTGATGAGAATTTAGAATGGATAGTAGAGGAGGGAGAGGATGAGTACCATATGCGCTCTCAGACCAACTCCAGTGGTGATAGTGGTAGCTTCATCCCAGTATCTTCTCTCTTCTAAGTCTGTCCTCTGGAAGAGAATCCCACAAAAAATAAATAAACAAACAAAAACAGACAAACAAGGGAGCTGTTCTTGAAGACATTTTTTCTTTACAATGCATATCAAAGATGAGGATAGTAGAGCAAATAGGTAAACACAGCAGGGTATCTTGAAAAAAATTAAGGAAGCTTTTAGGAATTTTTTTGAAACCTAATGTTAGTTGTAAACCATATAATTACCAGTTTTAGTTCCTCTTTTTCTGCAAGAAATAACAATTAAGAGATGAATAACGTAACTATACATGAGTCACCAAAATGTAAAATTAAATGTTTGATTCGAACATTGTTAATTTAATGCCTGTATCCCAACCTATAAATTTTGTTTCCACTCATTTCAGACTCTTTCATCAATAAGAAATTCCCTAATGTTCTATTTTTCTCCAGTATCCTTAGCATATTTTGACTCTGTTGTTAAATTATGTTATTAATAATTCATTGTATTTATGTATTGTGGCTTAAATTATGTATATAAAAAAGTCACAAATGAATCTGCTACACTAAAATAATGACCCAAACCATCATACTCTATGCTTGAAAGTAAGTGGATAGAAACAACACAAATTTCCATCAAGAATAGAACCGATAAATCAGTACATATTCCCACAACAGGAATAACAATAATGGAAATGAATAAACTAGTGCTACATGCAATAACATGGATGAATCACAAGCACGATAGTGAGGGAAAGAAAGCACATACAAAAGAATACATGATGATTCCACTTATATAAATTCAAACACGCAAAAGTTAGACCTCAGAATGGAAGTCAGCATAGCAGCCATCTTTTGGGAGAAGGGTGGGTACCCTATGGAATGAGAGGGGCTCCTGGAGTGTTCTTGATGCTCTAATTCTTCCCCTGGGTGGTGGCTACATGAGAGTGGTCACTGTGAATACTGGGGCTATATTTTTATGATTTGTGTATGTATTTGTGGTATGTTTGGATAAAAAGTTTTTTTAAAAATGTATGTTCCAATAAAGGTTAGCTTGAGATTGTGAGCTATCCTTATATGCTATAATAAGTCATTGTATATCTGAATTGAGAAAAGATTGTTGTGCCATGCAGACTTGTCCACTTCCCTAAGGAAAAAGAGTACATGTATTTTCCTAAGGCTAATCAATTGTCCTATAATATGTAGACCGTCTCAGGGGCACCTGGGTGGGTCAGTCGTTAAGTGTCTGCCTTCGGCCCAGGTCATGGTCCCAGGGTCCTGGGATTGAGCCCTGAGTCGGGCTCCCTGCTCAGCAGGAAGCCTGCTTCTCCCTCTCCCACTTCCCCTGCTTGTGTCCCCTCTCTCCCTGTGTCTCTCTCTGTCAAATAAATAAATAAAATCTTTTTTTTTTAAAGCTTTTATTTATTTATTTGAGAGAGAATGAGAGACAGAGGGCACGAGAGGGAAGAGGGTCAGAGGGAGAAGCAGACCCCCCGCTGAACAGGTAGCCTGATGCGGGACTCGACCCCAGGACTCCGGGATCATGACCTGAGCCGAAGGCAGTCGCTTAACCAACTGAACCACCCAGGTGCCCCTAAATAAATAAAATCTTAAAAAAATATATGTAGACCGTCTCAGAGGCTTTCATAAGAATCTCATTGCTACCAGGACAAAATCAATACTCTATCATACCATACAAGTACTGCATTATCTAGTACCTTAGCCACACCGAGCATCCTTCCCCACTTTGCTGTGTACTCGGGATGAAGAGGACGTCTTTAAGCTCCAAATATTTGCCAAGATCTCTCACATCGGAGTCTTGGCATGACTATCCCACCTGCTATGCTCCCCCCAACCCATTCACTTTAATTAATTTTCACTTAGCATCTAGACTTCCAGAAGGAAGTATTCCCTGGTTATATAACTGGTATAAATCTCCAAGGCTATGTTTTATTGTCTTGCTTCATAACACTGGTTACAGTTGAGATTGTTGTGATTGTTTACTTAATTCCTGTCTCATTTTGTATGCCATGACATCTGTGAGGAGAGCTATCTTGTCTGTTTTTGTTAAAGTTACTTTTTAATTTTGAAATTGTTTGTTTCACAAGCAGTTGCAAAAATGGTACAGAGTTCCCCTGTACCCTTCATACAGCTTCCCTCAACGGTAACATCTCAAATAACTAGTACATTGTCAAAGTAGGAAATTAGCATTGGTGCCATATTATAAACTTGAATACAGTGTATGACTTTTTTATTATCATTGTACATTACTTTCTACTGTAGTACTGATACATAGTTGCTTTAAATAAATATTTTAAAATGAATATTTATTGAATGAGAATATGAAAAAATCATATTTTAACTTATGAGAGTATAAGACTGTTTTACAAAATGCCTTCACTTCCAAATTCCTTGAGTTATAAAACAGTGCCACTGTCCTCCATGAAAGGAATGTACACTTAGATTATTTTTTCCAAAGTTATAATAATAATTCTCTTCGATTTCTCTACTCAATTCTTCCTAATCATTGCCAGTCAGCTGATGTTGAAGTTGAAGTCTTGGGTTCTAGAAATTTGTCCATTAGAGGAGGGAATCAGCATTCATGAACATTCTATTTTATAAAGCAGAATTAAGCAGTTCCGTGGGTAAGCAGGATTATTCCCAGAAAAAGGATATATTTGAGGAACTTCATTACACAAAAAACAAAATCTTGGAACACTATTTAATTTTAAGTTTGTTTGAGAAATAGAGGAGGCCTAAGAATCATTAGACATTGTTCTAGCATTGCAGAGAAGACTCTGATTCCTTGTCTTGATCCCCTAATATTTTCTTGTCAGGATTCTTATAACAACATCCAGTGTTTCCAAATCAAACTCAGAATTAAACAACCCAGATTTAACTGTTTGAGATCTGGCTGTTTAATCACGACCACTAAGCTCCAAAGTGATATCCTGTGTATTTTTACAAGACCCGGACCCAGTTTCTCAAGAAACACACCTCAGATTTTACGTTATTTCATAGTCATATTTACCCACCACCACCACCACCACCCTTTACCCAATCCTGTTTCTAATTACACTCCTTCTAATCAACTTAAAGAACCAAAGGACTAGATACTTTCTTACCGCCTCTTGTATGTGCCTCTACCCCACTTCTTACCTAAAAATATCCCAGTACCAATCTGTAGGTTGAATATATTTCCCCAAGCCTTGCTTTTATCTTCGTTAAGGGAATGTAAACTAGCTCTGTGCCTTAACCCAAGTTTGAAGGCTAAGACTAAAATCAAGTTCTCTTTAATGTATCCCCATGTATTAACTATCATGGGGACTCCCTAGTACTCTGCTCATAATTTTAAATTTTCCTTATCTTGAACTATCCTCAAATTAAGCCTGAGATAGTTCTGTCTCTTTAGAGATGGTGTCCAGTCTATGAAACTGTCCTGAAGTAGTCTTTGAAGTGAGTTCATTCTCTAGAATCAGGCAATACCTCTGTACATACCTACTTGGTGCTCCCTCATGTTACAATCATCAGTGATGAAAATAAAAAACTTGCATAAAATTTATTTTTCCTGAAATGAAAAAGATGCTATTAATTATGTTCCGTTACAGAAATACCAATTTCTCACCAGTACTAAATTTAAATAGCGATTTCAGTAGGTGGCAGAGAGAAAATATATTCAATGCTAAATTCTGTTTAATCACCTTTTTATATCTCACAGCATGAATATGTTCATCATTGACTCTTTAAAAGTTGACTGAGGTAATTATCAGGATAAATTATTTCATTTTGATTACTAGAAAAGCATCTTTTAAATTATTAAAATCTTCAGGCAAATGCAAAACCTATAATTATGCATTTAAAAACAAGGCAGCATTTTACAGCCATTAAAACACCTTCCCCAAAGGAAGTAAGCCATGTTGCTATTATTCAGGCTATAAAGCACAGCACAGAGATGGGACTCAGAGAGCTTTAAGAATTAAACACATACAGAAGGATCTTAGCATGTTCAGTTGGAGTGTGGTCTAAATGGTTGATCCAAAGTCCCAAGTGGCTAATTGAATTGGCACTCAATTATTAAAATGGTAAAACTTTCCAAATTATCCACACCAAAGAGATGTAGAATCTGAATAATTCAAGCTAAATCAATTCTTTCTGAAGTTAAGTGAGAAGACCAGAAGACCTACTACATATAGAATATTCCAATAATTATATATTTATTGCAACACTTGTTCATTTTTTATATCATGCATGGAAAATTATTATTTTTTTTAAAGATTTTATTTATTTATTTGACAGAGAGAGACATAGTGAGAGCAGGAACACAAGCAGGGGGAGTGGGAGAGGGAGAAGCAGGCTTCCCGCGGAGCAGGGAGCCCGATGTGGGACTCAATCCCAGGACCCTGGGATCATGACCTGAGCCGAAGGCAGACGCTTAACGACTGAGCCACCCAGGCGCCCCATGGAAAATTATTTTTAATGGAGATAAATGATGTGGTATTCTGAGTGTGCCATTTTCTAGAAGGGCATTTTAACAATCTTTGAAGAGAGTGAGTTCTATAGAAAAGTATTATGACTCTGATTGACTATA
>NC_138376.1:45668911-45720048 GCF_054177405.1 Leptonychotes weddellii | reverse complement strand
GTCTATTTTATTTCTTTCTCTAGATATAAATATGTTGATGTTTGTTTTTGTTTTTCCAGGCCTTCTAAATTATTATTAAACTTTTATTTATGAATGTATGTACATATATTTGTTTCACATATTTTCCCCTAATGAAAACTACTAAATATTATTGTGGAGTGCCTTTTTTACTTAATAATATAACCATGCCATACATATCCTAATATCTAGGAAATAATTCCATGTCTATATGCCTTCCCTTAAAATTATTGCTCAGTACTCCATTGTATAGATATAACATATATGTTATCATTCTCCATTGAGAGAAATTTAAGTTATATGCAATTTTTACTATACAAACCTGAATGCAATGATTCTGCTTCTTCATACATCTTTGAGTACAGGTGAATTGCAGTGTCAAAGGCTTTGATAAATCCTGAAAATGTTACTTCAAAAAGATCACTGATTTATAATTTCATCATTAGCATCAGTGGTACTGTTTGCCATTCTCTTTGCAGCACTGAATATTATAGAAATGTTCAGTATCCTAAGGTCAAGACAATACTATGTTATATTAATTTGCATTTTCCTGTGATTGAGTATTTTTATTAGCCATCTTCTCTTTCCTATTTTTTTTTTTTAATTTTTAGGACATTTTTCTTCAATGCTATTAACTTTGTTCTTACTGATATTTTAAAAATTATCTTTTGTTTTAGTTTAGTCTTTAGTTAGAATTTATTTTCCTGAACTGTTGGTGGAGCTCATGATACTCAATGATGAACGAAAAATAAAAGGTGAATATTTACTTACTGTCAGACATTAATAATAATGATGAACTCTGGAAAATTTAGACCAAACATTTACCTTTATATCCCTGGATCTAGAAACCTCTCTAGGAATATGATAGGCATCCTTGAGGGCCAAGTGATGTTCTCTAGCAGGCCAATAAATTCTCTCAAAATGTATGAAAATATTTGTGTTCATGTGCTTGTTCTTTTTCTGGGGAAAGCATAGGTTTCTTTCTTTTTTCTTTCTTTCTTTCTTTCTTTCTTTCTTTCTTTCTTTCTTTCTTTCTTTCTTTCTTTCTTTCTTTTCTTTCTTTCTTTCTTTCTTTTCTTTCTTTCTTTCTTTTTCTTCTTTCTTTTCTTCCTTCCTTCCCTCCTTCCTTCCTTCCTTCTTTCCTCTATAGGATTACCAATTTACTATAAAAGGATACAACTCAGGAACAGCCAGATGGAACAGATGCATAGCGCAAAGTATGTGGGAAGGGGCCTGGTGCTTCCACCACCTCTCTGGATGGGTGACTCTCCCAGTACTTTCTTTTTTCAAAAGATTTTATTTATTTATTTGAGACAGAGAGAGCATGGAGGAAGGGGCAGAGGGAGAGGAAGAGAGAGTCTTAAGCAGACTCCGCACTGAGCGGGGAGCCTGAAGGGCTCCACGTAGGGCTTGATTCCATGACCCCGAGATCACCACCTGAGCCGAAACCAAGAACCAGACGCTCAACTGACTGTACTACCCAGGTGCCCCACTCTCCCAGTACTTTCATGTGTTTACCAACCAGGAATCTCTAGATAGATTTCATCAGATTCTCAAAGGGGTTCCAAACCACGGGAGCTTATCACTATTTAAGACCAAACATGCAAATATTCTCACAATTTATTACATGTGACTCATGTAACCTTGATTCCAAACCAGACAAACTGATACAGAAAAGAAAAAATATGACTAATTAACATAAATGCAAAAATACTGAAGCATTCATATATAGATCCCACCCATGTCTAAGAGAGATAGTATACCATGATAAAGTTCAATTAACACAGAAACTCAGTATTATGGCGGTAGCAAATTAGGAAATGTCAGTCCCCCAATAAATATATCATTCCCATTCTAATAGGCAAATATGATAACCTGAATATACTAAAAACCTTTGGAAATACTATAATAAAATAGCAAAAGCCTACTATCTCCACTTTTATTCAACCTGGGAAGTCTTAGAGCAATAAAACAAGGAGATAAACAAGGATTAAAACCCAAGGCTATCATTATTTGCAGATGTTTTCATTGTTTACACATAAAATACAAATAAACCTATAAATAAGTTATTGGAATTAATAACTGAGCAATTAATAGTTAAGTTTCCTGGAAGAAAAAAGTATACAAAACTAGTTGTGTTTTTATTTACCAGAATTAAACTGAAAATACAATTGTAATGTTATTGATAATAGGGTATCTGAGAATAAGTCTAGATTCTACATAAGCATACTTACATTCTTGTAACATTTTGGGAGTGTGAAAAGAGACTATTTAAAAGATATCATCAAAGTACATACATTATGATACTATTGATGTCAATTATCTAAGTGCATATGATTATATGCATAAATATCTACATAAGATTGTGGTGATTCAATAAATTAATGGCAGTTATTTCTGGCTACTAAGATCTCAGATGAATTTTGCTTTCTCATAAAACCATGTATTCACTTTTGTGCTAAATTTGTGCTATTTACCTAATTAAAAACTAGAAAATAGGTATAATATCACTGTTGCAAAGCAAAACTCAAAAACTTCACGGTACTATGAAAATTTATTTATCATCATGTCACAGTGTTTTTTTTTTAAACTAAAACAGTTTATGTGTTTTAATAGTTGCTGATAACAAGCACAGCAGTTTATATCATTCTGAAAATAAATTTGTTCCCAAGAAAATGAGCTAATGTTACTCATTCTACCTTAAAGTTGATCTGTTTCAGAAATCACAGCAGAGAGTGACATATGTAAGAATATAGCAAAATCTTTTGTAAGCTGAAAAACATGAGTTCCTTAATGAGGGGAGAGTAAACACCAGAGAAACTGTCATACTGGAAGTGTCATTTAAGCTGGGACACTGATAAAATTTGGGGAGTCACCTGTGAGGAAGAGACGATTGATCCTGTCAAAGGAGAGTACAGAAAGAAGACAGCCAAGCATGGAAACCTAGATAATCTCAACACTGAGAACCCTAACGAAGTTATATATAGAAAATCCGTAAAATACTCTTGTGGAAAGACATGCCATTGAACAGGGAGTGTAATGGAGTCCAAGCTCCAGCTCACTACAGGACAAGCTAGTAAGTCATGAGGCAAGATGCTGGGGAAAGGAAAGCAACTTTATTTGGAAAGCCAGCAACCGATGATGGACTATTGTCCTAAAGAACCATCTCCCCTTGGCATGAAATTCCAGCTCCTTTTATGTTAGCAAAAGGAGGAACTTGGGAGGAGGCTGGAATCACAAGATGACTGACATCTCTAGACATCTGAGGAAGGTCATAGAACTTCTTTGTCCTTGGTCAGTAGATGTTTGTGTACAGGAGTCTGGTCATGTTGTTTTTGAAATCTTAAATAGCATAGTTATTTCTGTGTGTTCTTCCTTTTCTCCTTAGGTGAGGTAGATTTGGGGTAAAAAGCAATTTTTATAAATCTTAGCTGTAACATGCCTTTGTGCAGGGCGAAGCACAAGTTTCTAAGCTACAAGTCACAGCAACAAGGGAAACAGAAGCAGTATGGAGTCAGATGTGCTAAATTTCTCCCTGCTATAATTCCCCACTGTCAAAGGTCCATTCCACAATCATGTGGGATCAGGGACAAGGGGACATCATCACTCATCTGACTACTTCCTGCTGAAACAGGGTCAACAAGGGGCAATTGTGGAACGGAATCATCTGACTTGACTTATGAAATATTCCTTAGTGCCTCTTTTTGGCATTGGGGTCTTAGAAGTAACTGTAAAGATCACTATGGAAATAAAAGACAAACAGGGGTTAATGGTTGAAGCAAATTATAAACACAGTGCCTGAGTCCCAAGTGCTTCCAGTGATAAGATTTTTAGATGCTGGGCTCAAAGCATTCTCAGATGGAGTGAGGGCATGCAGCAGTATTCTGATAGATTTTTCTGGTTTGTAGTTCAAATGTCTCTGGTGATCCTTTTGAATGGCCCACACAATAGGCACGAAGATTGTCTATATATGAGCTATTGTGGCAAGTTTTTTGAAGTTTACTTCAAGTTGTCTAGCTTCAGTTTGCAGGGCTTTAGGAAAAAGGGCAATTTTAGTTCTCAATGATTTCAAGTGAAGAGAATGGGAGAAAACTGGAAATTTAATTTGGGGAGTTATAATCAAATATTTGAGGAAACTGGAAGAATTCAGGATCCGGATTAGTTTTAGAAGCAAACAACACTCTAAGACAATTAATCAGAACTAGAATCTAGTATCCACAAAGGTGTGTTTCTGAAACATAATTTTTCACTCTAAAATCACCTTCATTTTGATCAAAGATAGCCAAGTTGTAATAATTTGTTTGTAAAATAAGTCCAGTTTTAACAGACTTGACCTAATTATTTACATAAATGCAGCAAGAATGGTGATTAACCATATAGGTTCTTTTAAATCTGCCTCACTAGAACTTTTTATAAGGAATTTCATTTTGGACTTCTAACAGCCTTATTTTAAAGCCAAGAGCCAAGCCAAATGTCTGCCATCAGATTTGCCTGCAATACCTGTGCTGGTGATTTGGGTGAATTCCTTTCTTCTCGAGGTTCCCAAAATATCTTGAGGTTCCTGCACCTGCCAGGAAGTGACATTCTTTACTCACCTGGTAAGGCTGCTGGGAATTTTGTAAGCAAAGTGTCAGGCCAATTTTTTTCCAAGGGGCTTTATTGGCGGCATTAAGTCAACCTTAGTTCCTTAAAGCAGTCTGGTCATCTCCAAGTCTGTGCATGTCTCTCTCAAATATGACATTCCAGTCAAAGCCTTGATAATATAACCAATGTTTTCAATGGTGTTCTGTTACAAGGAGAACAGATTCTTATTGAATTATACAAATAATCATAATTGCCATGAAAGAAAGAATACTCACTGAGAGTTTCTGAATTCTGGAGAGTTCAGGTAGGGAGAAAAGATAAATGTTTCAATTTGTGCACAAAGGAATATTTTATCAAATTTCTGTAAATCATAGATAGCTTAAGAGAAAAAGTTTCCTTAAATCTGGAAGGGCAAATATTAGAAAACCTGCAATGTTTCAGATGAAAGTCATAAAAACTATCATCATTTTTCTCAATGTATTTAGTCCCATGTAACTAATTCTTGTTCTGTTTGAATGCAGGTTTTCTATTAGTTCCTGAAATCCCTACTTCAGTTTAATGATCTTAAAGATAGCAGAAACCAGTATTTGTCAAAAGTCCTTTTCATGAATCTCCTTGAAGCTAAACACATTTGCAAGAGTATCAGAGTGAAACAATAAATGTAAATGACAAAAGACTCAAAAATGGCCATGGGTAAAAACCTGATGAGAGTTCATTATAATTCCATTGACAAGGAAATCTGGTTATTTTTGTGACACACAACATTTCAGTAATTAGAATTACATTATACCAAGGCATATTAACACTTTAATTTTGTATAATTTCTGCAATAGTTATAGCATTCACCCATACATTATAACCTCAGAAGGTTTTACAATGCTTCCCATGTCACTCAACATACCAAATAAACCAGCCTAATTAGTCAAAAAGAATTCATTTAGAATTTAATTTGGGGGACTTTTGTTAAAAACTTCAGAAGGTTCTAAAGCACATGCCTAAGTAGGATTACAGATTATTAAAAACAATATTTAATTTTCTTCCAACAAAGGTGGCAATAAGAGATTCTACAGAAGGTTATATAGTTAACAAAACTTAGCTCCTTTAATGCTGAGAAGTTTTAACTTTTTTTTTTTAATTTATTTTTTTATTTTAGAGAGAGTGCATGTGACCACGGGACGGGGTGGAGGGAGGGAATCCTCAAGCAGACTCCCAGCTGAAAGTGAAGCCCCGAGGCAGGACTTGATCCCAGGACCCTGAGATCATGACCTGAGCTGAAATCAAGAGTTGGACACTTAACCAACTCAGCCACCCAGCTGCCCCAAGAAGTTATAACTTTCTTAAGTATTCAAAGACCTGATGAAGGCAAAACATAGAAACTTTGGTTTTTCTGGGCCAATAAAGAAAAAAAACCTTATTTGCAATTTCTTATCAAAAGCAGGCCAACAATCTAAGAAAACTTTGTCTTTTTAACAGAGAGGAAAACCAAATTCTGATCTTATGCCAGTGTATTTTTAAAATCCATTCATTTCAGTCTCAGTCCTGACCATGCATAAAATTATTTTCAAAGATTCTCCTTCATAAATCTTCTACAACTTTCTTTTTCATTCAAATTTTGTCCTAAGTTTTCCCTCTCTAAACTACCAGTCTCATTTCAGGATGATACCTTTTTTCCCCCCTCAGCAAAAATGTATTCTCATTCCTCATACCTTTTTTATCAATAACACATCTTGTTTTCCTTATCATTTCTAACAGTCTTAATTATGTTTTCAGAATTTTAATTTTAAAAAAACCTTTGTTTCCAGTGAAAACTAAATAGTAACCAATGGTGAACTATTATACCAGAATTCTTTAGATTGGCAAATTTATACATATAGTTCATAATTTTTAGAAACATGTGTTTTTCATAGTACAACTTCCAAAAAAGCATAATACATGTTTTCTAACAGACCCAAGTGTTTTTGGTTTCTCTGTAATAAGACAAAGGCATACAAACCTATGTTTAGTAATTAATGTTTCAGTCTTTTATCTTTTTTGGAAAAAAGTCGACTTAAGATATTCAATGAACTCAACACAATTTATCATTTAACCAAGCAAAACTTCAGTTTTAGTTTCCCAAAGATAGCATTTCACACTATTTAAAAGTTTATTTATAAACCTTTTTAGTTATTTAAACTACTTGCTCTTAACAATTACCCATGAAAACTTTATGAGACAAAATTAACCATCATTTTGGGTCATTTTCACTGACAAAGTGCAATAGAGATAACATGAGCTTATTTGACTTTTAGTAAACCTTGGTAGAATAAGTTTTATATTTAATGCTGATAATTCTAAAGGCATGTCTATCTTAACTAAACCAACAACCCTAAATTAGCTTTAATATCAAAATGTTGCACCTGTGGCCACTAAAAAGTCAATTGATTTGTTCCCCATTGTCAGTTTGTTTTTTTTTTTAAGATTTTATTTATTCATTTGGGGGAGGGGGGTGGGGAGAGGGTGGGGAGGGAGAGGCGGACTCCCCGCAGGGCTGGGAGCCCGATATGGGGCTCGTTGCCAGGACCTGGAGATCATGACCTTAGCGGAAGGCAGACGCTTAACCGACTGAGCCACCCAGGTGCACCCCACCCGTTGTCAGTTTTACCTGGGCTTCTGTGGGAAAATCTGGAGTGGGCAGTTTAAGCCCCTGGGCTCCTTCACGTTGATTTGGGGGTGCTTCAGTTTGAACCTCCGAAGAAGGTGGCTCAACAGGTTGGGGTGCTTTTTGCTCCGCCATACTGCGGGTGGGAGGAGCAGGAAGCCATGGCACAGGAGGTGCTGAGGCTGGTGCAGAAACCAGCCGCGTAGGCAATACTGGTAGTAGTACAGGAAAGGCGGTGAAGGTGAAGCCGGAGCTGGCCGGGCTTCAAAGTGTGGACTAACATTCCTCCATCTCCATCTCCTGGCTCCCCTTCCTGCAAATTAGGCTTTTTCTCTGGTTGCTTTTCAGCATTCTGCACCATTTATTCAAAATAGTTCCTAATGGACTTCCTTTAGGAACAGGAGGAATATATTCTTATCTTCCTAGGCAAAAGCTCAGAAAGAACACAGAAGAAACAACACCATAACTAAATGAAACCCAGAGGACCTCTGTGGGACTTGTTCCTCCCCAAAAGTCGGGAGTTTCACGGAACCAAACGGCTTTCTAGACAAGCTCAGAGAGCCAAACCAAAACCCCCTTTTTGCAGGCAACTAAACGGTAAGAAAGCTAAGAGTCACTAATATTTGTGCAGAGAACATTAAAGTCCCAATTTCCAAATATCTCCCTTTGAGGAAACAAATCTAACACAGTTTTGTCCAAGGATACCAAAAGCTGCAGCAACAAACAAACCAAATGCAAATGAACTGGTGCACAGACAGATCTCGTAAACGTCCAACAACTATTCCCCTCTCCAATGGGGAACCTGAGACAAATGCAAACAAAGTGGCTTCTCCCCAAGGAAAAGCCCAGATGGAGTGGGAGGGAGTTCCCGGATGTACACGCCGCAGTGACTCACCCTACTTTCGATTCAGGGACTGGCAGAGGTTTGGCGATTCCTGCTGCAACAGCCTGGCACAGGGGCGGCCGCTCCAGGAAGTGACAGAGGAAGTCCCCTGAACAAATGCTGTCGTCCCCCCCGCCCCCGGTAGGGACTTCCCGGAAGTATGCCTGGGCCGGCTGGCTACACAAGGTTGCTCTGGCTGGGTCGCAAAATTGCACCCCGGTGCAAGCTCTTTCTGCTCGCCACAGGACAGGCCAGTAAGTCGAGAGGCAAGATGATGGGGTAAGGAAAGCGACTTTATTCGGAAAGCCAGCAACCCGTGGAGATGGTGAACTATTGTCCCAAAGAACCATCTCTTCTTGGCCTGAAATTCCAGCGGCTTTTGTTCGTGGGAGGGGGTTGGAGTCCAAAGATGACGCATGTCTCTAGACATCGGAGGAAGGTCGTGTAACTTCTCTGTTCTTGGTCAGCTGATCTTTGCACAGAGGAATGTGGTCAGGTTGTTCCTGTAAATCTTAAGCATAGCATAGTCATTTCTGCATGTATTTCCTTTTCTCCGCAGGTGAGGTAGGTTTGGGATAAAGAGTGGTTTTTGCAAATCTTAGCTGTAACCTGCCTCTGTGCAGGGCCAAGCAGAAGTTTATAGGTCAACAGCAGCAAGGCAAATTGAGGCAAGAGTCACATGTGCTAAGTTTCTCCCTGTTACAGGTGTGGTGTGTGTTGCAGATGTAAAAACTATATGGGGCCCTGCCCATATCTTTGAGCCATACTCACGTCAATAGCTGCTGGAGAATTTCCAATGCCAAGCCACTCTATGTGTGTTCACAATAGGCTGAGGTACTCCAGAATTAACACCTCTCCTGGTTCCCTGATTAGCCCTCAGTCAATACCTGTTAGTGGATTGGTGTATAAATATGCCAGCTCTTTCACCTCTTGGGTGAATAATTCCAAGGCATGGGTTCTATATCACTTCCCAGAGTTTCCCCATGTTTTTGAGTTGTTGCCTCAGTGTTAGCTGAGTTCGTAATGTACACTTTATTGGCTGTCCTCTCTTTCCTGTCTCAGTTTCCCATTCCTCTGTTAGTCTTACCTTCACTTCCCACATAAGTCACTTGCACTCAAATCCTTGTCTCAAGACCTACCTCCAGAGGAACCCAAACCGAAACGGTGGAAAGTTTGCAAATAAACAGTAAGGTCTTAGTTAGGAAAGGTACGGAAGTTGATAATTTTCAGGTGATTATTGGCCAGAAGAGAGTTTTTTCAGATGTCAAATTTCAAGATTAATGCTAAATTATAAACTATAGTCACATGAATAAGTGGACAGGAAGCAGTGGAAACACAATAGGGATTTTTTTCTTTTTTTTTTTGAAATGTCCATGAGCGAAAAGAGGAAAAAATACCCTTACTTGCCATTCAGGATTCTTTGTTGAATGTCACAGACCTAGCTGACCTCTGTAGATCAGACCATCTCTCCCTCCTTTGTACCGTATGTAAATAAGAAAATATATCCAGCTTCCAGCTAAATTTATAGTTGGCAAATGAGGCAAACCTGTATTGTGATGCTGGTACTACAAGCCAATGAGATGAGGTGGGTGGGGACAGACGTAGTGTGGACAGAAAGTGCTGGAAGAATAAGTGAAGTTATTCTCAAAGCCTCAAATTAGAGTGTTGTTGTTAGAACTGACAGGTTAATTTCAAAGTGTTATGTTATCAGAGACTTTTGTAACAAATTATTTTCTAAGTCAGAGATGATGCAGGTAAGTTGCACTTGAATCTGGTTAAGAGTGGCTATGGAAAACTGGAGAAGCAGCTCATCTTTTTGACATAAGCCACTATCTTAGTGGTCCTGTGGTAGGGAGCGGTTAGCAGTCAAAATTAAAAGAGCTTTCTTAAAAAGGCACACCTATGTTTTATACTCTTACACTAGCAAAGGGAAAATATATAGGAAGATCTCATTGTGTTGGTAAATGAATGATGAAACTGGTTCTAAAAGATGGCTTATCTTCTTCATTTTATTATTTTAGAAAATCCCCACCTGCTTTTAGAAAAATAAACGATGCTGTCCCATTTATAGGCAAACTATTTTATTTTATTTTTTAAGATTTTATTTATTTATCTGAGAAAGAGAGTGAGAGAGAGAGAGTGCACAAGAGGGGATGGGGTCAGAGGGAGAAGCAGACTCCCCACTGAGCAGGGAGCCCGACGTGGGACTCAATTCTGGGACTCCAGGATCATGACTTGAGCCGAAGGCAGTCGCTTAACTTACTGAGCCACCCAGGTGCCCCATATAGGCAAACTATCTTAAAAGCAGTTTAATAATTAAAATTGGTAAGGCTTTCTTAGTTTATGGGAAGAAAAATGATTGCTCCTATACAGAAACTTCTGGTTTGGAGAACAATATGCAGATGTTTGTTCCAAAAAGGAATGTGTATTTACAGTTTAGAGCTGTTACTGAATTTTAAGACTAGTACTCAGAGTCACTTTTACTAAGTAATGGTCAGTGCTTCTTTCTTAGTTCAATGACTTGAAGATGTTGAGATACAATATTTGCACTAAATTCTTAAAAGACACAGTTGGATTATTTACTTAACTGTCTTAACATATTTTAATTTGATAATTGGGAATGGAATATCACAACTGGCTTTAGAGTAGCCAATAAATGACAGTTTTAACAATGACTGAATTTAGATCATGATGCCTTCAACTACCTATTATCAAAGCAGAAGCAAAGCTTCACTCCCTGCAAGTTCATCATCCTAATGGACCTCTTGGTTCATATTCTCTCTATGCTCTGTCAATTTTGTGATACCCCTAAGGAAGTTTCCAACAGTCTGCCCTACCTCAGTAAGATGGAGAATAGCAATATTAATTAGGAAAGAACCAGATGAAATGGTAATCTGAGCCATTAAAAAAAATCCCTTCTTAGGAAATAAGAGTAATATGCTGTTGAACAACTCCAATGTGTGTTGAAGAGTAGAAAGCTCTCTGTGTTATGGCTTCAAATGTGCTTATTGAGAAGAATTACCTGGAATAGCATAATCCACAATCTGCATAATGCAGTACATTGAAGTCATGGCTCATTGCTAATTCCTCTTCTACATCACTTCTAGAATTGTGGTTCTGGTGACCCTATTACCTTTTTGATGACTAATATTTATCCTTGGCAGTCCACTTCTATGAAATCTGGTTGGCTTAACCTTATCCCATCAGCAGTAAATTGTACTGAATGTGTGGGAAATGAGGCCACATTTATGGGGGCCTCGGAGATAAGGAGTCTGCTTTAAAGTATGGTGAAAATAATGTGAGATGAAATAAACCTTTTCAAGATAAACTTTTTAAAACTCCATCCTTTGAAATCTCTACAAGGAACTTACACTCTTGAAAATTGCCGGTCTGGAACAGAGCAAAGTAGCCTCTTAACACTCTTTTTGAGATATGTAATTGCTGATTATTGCCCCTGTATAATCACCAGCATTCTCTAGAAGAAAATGAGCATTCTACAATCATGCAACAAGACTAAATGAGGCAGAATTTTTTACCTTTGTGAAATGAATTTCTTCAAGTAAGTTTTTTCTAAATCCTTGAAAAAGCCAAAGTGAAGAGCAAAATACTATTTTCAGTGCTTTCAAATTCTCCATGTATAGGATAACATTACATTAGAGATGATTGAGTGAGACTTACTAAGAACTTCTGAGCAACATGTCTAAAAAACAAATACAAGGACACATTTAAAGCTGGTTTCAGTCCTAGCTCCTTGTTTGCTTTTATGTTGGGGCTGAGTTTAAAATACTTTTAAAGGAGACTCTGGTGTATGCCTTAAGGGGACAGCAAGGATGAAAATGAAAATGGCTAGAGAAAATGAACAGATTCCAAAGAAAATGAAATACTCTTGTCACTCTTAAATGTCACTTGATTTCAGAGATCCTATTTGCCATCATTTAACAACTTAGGAAAGAGTATGCCTTATTAAAATATTACCCTTTTAAGCAGAAATCTTCAAAATCGACAAGGGATCATACTTAAATGCATAGCCTAGAGTGCAGTGCATTTTATATACTAGTTGATGCCCGCTCTTGGTAATAACAGTCAATCCTAGATTGCTGTAGGAAGAACTATAAAAATGTAAATTACTAAGATCTGATTTGGTGGTATTGCCTTAGCTAAGTTCTAACACTTAAACTTAAAATCTATGGCTGCTGGAGCTAATTAATACTGGTTAATTTGCATATTCAAGAGTCTTCCCATAGTATTCCTTCTCTCTTTTAATATGAGATGACTCTTTCAAAGCTCATGAGGCCATTTAAATAGTGAACTGGATTGAAATTTGTGCCTTCATTTAAAAATTTTTCAAATTTTTCTCAGGCACCATATCCCAGTTTGAATTCTATCTTATATTCCTTACTAGTTCTCCTCTCTAATAAACAGAAGACAAGGACTATTTGGTATCAAATTACACAATTTAAATAGAAAGTAATGTCTTAAATTAGCATAATAAAAAGTTTTAGAAGTGATTGTATACTCATAAAATAATTTAATCATGCATTTAAATACAGCAGAAAGGGGCACCTGGGTGGCTCAGTTGGTTAAGCGACTGCCTTCGGCTCAGGTCATGATCCTGGAGTCCCAGGATCGAGTCCTACATCAGGCTCCCCGCTCAGCGGGGAGTCTGCTTCTCCCTCTGACTCTCCTCCCTCTCATGCTCTCTGTCTCTCATTCTCTCTCTCTCAAATAAATAAATAAAATCTTTAAAAAAATAATAAATAAATAAATAAATAAATACAGCAGAGAGCAAGCCTAGAATATATACTTGCAAATGGGTCATGAGAAAATATCTACCAGAGTAGATTCATAACACAGCAGAAATGGAGATACAATGGTTACGTATTTGGAATAAAGGGAAAGTGGTATTTCCTTTATATCAACATTAATTTTCCAAATTCAACAGTCTCTGATTTTGAGGTTACTTGGTTTTTCAAATAAATGAGAATTAAGAACAGTTAATGTTGAAAGAATGAATAATTTATTACAAATTACTGAATGAAACTAGCTGGATATGCAATTATATATTATGAAATTCAAGGCATATGTGGGTATATGTGCCATCTATACAGAAAGAGAAAGAAAAAACATGAGGGTAACTAATGTCACATGCAAGATCTGGTAACCCAAATTTAATCTTTTATAATATTTTTTTAACTTTTCTTCATAAGATCCATCAATATTAACATTTTTATTTTTTTTGAAATATTGAGAAACTACCCCCAAATTTGTTATTTTACAAAGTTAACATTAGCGTTTACCACAGGACATAATGCGTCTTTTACTATCATCACCAAAGTATATGAGGGACATATATTTAAGGACATTGTCATTACTGAAACAAGTGTATGGTCACACCTTGTTGACTACTTTGCAAGGAAGAATATAATATCCATAAAAGCTTATAGCCATACATGATCTATAAATGGCTACATTAGAGATATGTATCTGAATTTACCCTGACACAGATAACATGTCAAACTTCATTTTAGAGTTCCAAATTTTTAGTACCTAAACCAGCTGAGCATGCCTTAAATTCTAGAGCTAAGAAGAAAAGGGGGAAAAGTGAGACAATTGGTCCTTCATTATAAGGCTTTAAATATAGTTGCAAGCTTCAGTTTTAAAATATGTTATCTAATGCACCTGGATCTCCAAAGTGTAATTAATTTTTAGGGTTACCTTCCTCTTGAAGGACAAAATGGCCATTGGACATTTTATCCTTCAGTAAGTTATTTTCCTCATCCTTCACTATACTGGACTATCTCTTTCAACACTATTTCAATGTCTAAAACCAAACACCTGGAATTTTCATGAGTCTAGGATCTCTCAACTACTATTTTTAATTGAATGTCTTAACATATTTTGTATCTATTGTGGAAAGGGTAGGGTATACAGTTTCCACAGAAATAATTTAAGGATGCTGTGTTTTCCACGCTAATAGAAGGCAAATTATCACTCATGTTCTTCTGCCAGAATTGATATTCCTAATTCAAAAGCATGACTGGGGAATTCAGTTAATTAGAGATTGTGGTGTGTTTTCAAAGTAAAAACCTAATATTACGTATTAGAATGCATGAACCCATCATTGTTTTGATAAGCTTTTACTGCATTCACCAAGCGCTTCCACTCTCGGCTATGGGAAACTTGTTCCTAGAAGCAACAAGACAATCTATACTCTCTCTTGCTTCTACTCAACCCTGAATAGTACATGTAAGATTGTAGAAATAACATCAACTGATGACAGAACCCAGAAACTCTTGAGAACTCAACTTTCACTGCACTTTTAGAAAACACTAGAAAAAAAGAAGTTGAGGATGAGTACTTGATTGCACCTCTCCAACTTCCACACTCAGTATCTGACATCAGTAGTAGTTAGAAATAAGAACGGTGTGTCTTTTGAAAGCTGGATATCATGCTTAGGGTATTGCTTAATGTAAGCACATAAATTAGGCTGTTTGCATAAACAAATTTAAACACTGACTGCTCATATATTCATTTATTTTCCAAATAAGTTAGTTGTAGCTTATTTGAACTTTGCAGCATGTTAAAAAGTTACTCATGAGCAAACTGAAGCCCAGTAAAAGTAGGTAATATGTTTGATTCACACATCTAGAAAGTACTAGAACCAACCGTGACTCCAGGGCTCAACAGAGCTGGCAGGAGGGGCCTTGCCACAGAATGGCTTCAGACTTGGACAGTGGGTTCCAGCTACCTCACCTCTGTGGGGCTTCCAGGGGGCATGAGGTTGGGGGCGGGGGGGACTTGCAGAAGCATGGTGCAGGGAAAAAAAAAAATTACCAGAACCAATATAAGAGTCTACCACATCCTGGTCTTTCTTTAGATGCATGGTACTTCTAGGGACAGAGATTTCTTTCCTTTGAAAGGCAAATAATACCATTGTTGTTGGGAAGTTTAATTATTAAAAAACTTCTTTCATTGAGCAGCTGTGTAAATGAGCAAGTCTTTTATTGACTGTTATTAAGGAATGAAGAACATAACATTAAATCTGAATTCAATAATGAGTTTCTTTGCTATTTGGAGACAAAATGGTTTTGGTACTTCACTTTACGATGTCACAACTAAAAGTAGGGATTCACTTCAATGAAATAAATACTAACCATGCCTATGTTGGAAGTCCTGTGAAATATGCAAAAATAATTGAGCTAAGCTTGAATGGTAAGAACAGAAACCATCAACTAGTGTTTCCTCTCAATTATTTTCTAACTTAAACCTTGAAGAGATTTAGAGTGACAGTAAAAATTGTGACTGAAAATCTTACATATGCCCATAAGTACTGTTGGTTAATTTTAGATATCCAACATGAAGATGTCAACGTAGTCACTTTCTTGTCAAAGAATAAGAGTATCATTACCCATTCCCAAACAGAAAGCCAACACACTTCAGTCTGGTGTCATTTGAAAGAATATCGTATAGATTACAAACCATGAGATGGCTGTGCTCTAGGCTAAATTAGCAAATCTTTCATCCCCTATTTTTTTTTAGAAACTCTTCTATTGATTATCTCTTCACTCAGCTGAATCTACAAACTCTACTTATTCCTTCCTGTCAGAGTAAAAATTGCACCCCCAAAGTTAAACAGGTAAAAAAAATTTTATTCAAGCCTATTGTAATACAGAACACACTGTTAACTTTGCCGAAACAAAGCGCACCATAGTTTCTAGGAACTGGAGTAGGGGGATTGTAGGCGATTGGTGTTTGCTGATTGACCTTACCCAAAGGAAAAGTAAATTTTCTGATACCATCACAACAGGAGGTAGTTTTACAATTTGAACAGGTGCCCATCAGATAGACCCTCCCGCAGACACTGGGAGATAGGGTGCTACCTTCCTTGATGTTCACATGTCAAAGGGCGGTTCCCAGGTCCTTGAGAAAGACAATACAGGGTTATAAAATTAGCAAGAGGCTTTTTAAAAGATTTTGATCTCAAAGGGGCAGAGAAAGACTTTGCAGGTACAAATTTTTTTAAGTAAATTCTCTAAGAAAAGGGAGGCCTAGAGGCAGGAGGAAATCCACCTGAAGTTTAATCACACTGAGAGGAATGCTGTGGCTGTCTAAATGTGCACAAGTATTTCCCTTCTTAAAACAATAAGCAAATAAATAAATCCTCGCGCTTTCTTCGACCCCTTACTCTCTTTTGCTTTGAAGTGGTGTAGGCAGGAAATGATGGCGATGAGTGGTCTGCTCTGACCAAGAGGAATATTTTATCACTGAATTGCCTATGCATGGTGATAATAAACACAGACAGATGTTTACTCTGTTCTCTTATTGTTTTACAATTCTGTGGACATAATGCAAAGTCTTATCCCCTGCATGTTGGGCAGAAAACACCCCCCTTCTCTGCCCACAACTCCTTTATATCACTGCCTCTACTGCCCTATTTCTTGTTTTCCCTTATAAACCAAACATCTTGAAAGTATTTTCAATGCTCAATGTATTTGCTTCCTCACAGAGATCATACTATGCTACGGAATTCACTTTTTCCTGTCACTAAGAATTGAATCATTTATAAGTCCAATTGGTATTTCATAGTCCTTATTTGTATATTCTCTCAGATGCATTTAACAGTTTGTAATGTCATACATCTCCAGTTCTTCTGTTACTTCTGCCTACTCCTTATCCTCTTTGGTCGTCTTTCTAGCTCAGCCATGTCTTAAAATGCCCATGCTTCTCTTTCAAACTGTCTTGTCTTCCCACTTGAAATATTCTCTGAGCAAACTTAGCCTTTCCCATAGATTTATGCGCATCCATATTCTGATTACTGCAAATTATAATTCCGGCCCATGTCTCGTTTCTAAGCATTAGGTTTATACTTCCAACTTCATTCTAAATATCTCCCTTAGCTCTCCCAAGGATATCCTAAAGTCAACAAAACAGAAAAAATCAACTTGCTTCCAGTCCTGCTATTTTTCTAAACTGAAAACCCAAGAGCTAACCTTGATTTCTCCTATCCCTCATGCCAGATTTAGTTAAATAGAAACTTTTATATCATCTCCAAATTACACATCTCTCAAACCAATCCTCTCTTCTCATGCTATTTTCTACCAAAATCAGAGCACTACACAGTTCATATGAATTATCACAACCTCCAAAGCCAGCAGCTCTGTGCAGTCAGTGAAATTGTCCATTTTTATTCAAAGTTGTATTCTGTTCTTAGTACATTGACCAGGACAAAACAAGAATTTCATAGATTTTTTTAAGTGAATAAAGGTAAAACTGGTATTTTTCTTGTTTTTATCGAAAAGAAATATGGATTTCAAATCTTCTCACTTTTTTTTTTTTTAAGGGGGGGATGGAGAGAGGCACAGAGAGAGAGAGAGAGAGACTCTTAAGCAGGCTGCATGGCCAGCATGGAGCCCAATGCAGGGCTCAGTCTCACAACCCTGAGATCATGACCTCAGCTAAAATCAAGAGTCGAACGCCTAACCAACTAAGCCACCCAGGCTCCCCTGATTTTGTTTCTTTTCAATAATTACCTGAATATTTTCAGTTTACAATCCAAAGTTACATGCCATATATTATTGAATAGATTACTAGGAGCTATCTTCTCTATCAACTGCATATTTATCTGTTTCATATTTGAGCAGAACACCAGAACGTGGAGTAAGTTAGGACCCTCCTCACCCCCCACTACTAAGTAGGTCTGAGATGTGTCAAGCTCCGTATTTCAAGTACCTGTCTGACACCCTTCAACTTAGTAAATTAAAGCAACTATTTTTTGTATGTCATGATTCTGTGAATTGACTGGGCTTGATTGGGAACTTCTGCTCCACAAGCTGTCCGCTGGGGCTGCAGTCATCTGGAAGCTCTACTGGGCCCAGATGTCCAACCAAGGTAGCTCACTCACATAGCTGACATTTGATGTTGGCTATTGGCTGGGGCTGCCTAGTTCTAGTCCCACCTCATATCATGGCAGTGGGTTCTAAGAGCATAAAAACAGGCTTGTAAGCCTTTTAAGCTTTAGATTCAGATTGACTGAGCATTACTTAGTCCCATATTGTATTGATTAAAGCAGTTCACATGGTCGGCACTGATTTAAGAGAAGGGAACTTATATGGGAAGTTTTAGGTGATTTTGATTATTGTGAATGATGCCACTATAAAAATTCATGTACATATCTTTGTATGAACATACGATTTTATTTCTCTTGGATAAATACCTAAGAGTGGAATTACTTGGTCATATGATAAAGTTATGTGCCAAAATTTGAGGAAATGCCAAGCTTTTTTTTCCCAAAGTGGCTGTACCTTTTTACATTACCACCAGCAATGAATGAAGATTCTAATTTCTCCAGATTTTCACCAAGATGTGTTATTGTCTTTCTTATTATTGCCATCTAAATGGATATAGAGTGGCATCTCTCTGTGTCTTGATTTGCATTTCCCTGATGCCTAACGATGTTGAGCATATCTTCATGTGCTTATTCCATTTATATATATTTGTATATATTCTTTGGACTAATATCTATTCAAATCCTTTGTCCATATTTAATTGGGTGATTTGTATTTTTATTACTGAGAAGTAAGAATTTTTTATATATTCTGGATACAGTCTGCTATCAATATTTGAATTGCAAATACTTTCTCCTGTTGCATGGGTTTTCTTTTATTAGTCTAACCACTCATTTATTTTTAGTTTTATTGAGGTATGATCGATATAAAAATGCACACATTTAATGGATACCTTTTGATGAGTTTGGACATATGCATATGTTTGTGATACTATTACCACAACCAAGGTACTAAATATACCCCACCTCTAGCAATTTCCTTGTATTCTTTTATGGTGTTCTTACTTCCTTTGGTAAAGGACACATGAGATCTATCCTGTCAACATATTTTAAAGTGCAAAATATTATATTATTAATTATAATTATAAGTACTATGTTGTATAGAAGATCTCTAGAACTTGTTCATCTTGCATAACAGAAACCTTATACCCCTTAAAAATAATTTCCTATTTCCCCTTTCAGCCTCTGGCAACTGCCATTCAATTTTATACTTCTATTGATTGGTTTGACTATTTTAGATACCTCATGTAAGTGAAATCATGCAGTATTTGTTCTCCTGTGATTGGCTTATTTCATTTAATGTCCTCTAGGTTTATTTATATTGTCAAAAATGGCAGGATTTCCTTTTTTTTAAAGCTGAATATTCCATTGCAGGTGTATTCCGTATTTTCTTTATCCATTATCTGTTAGTGGATATTTGGGTTATTTCCATATCTTGGCTATTGTGAATAATGCTGCATTGAACATGAGGGTACAAATAGCTATCTCTTCAAGATCCTGATTTCAGTTCTTTTGGATATATATTGTCATTTATGCTTTTGATATCATATCTAAGAAAGCATTGTCTACCCATGGTCATGAAGATTTACCCTAGGTTTTTTTCTAAGAGTTTTAATGTTCTGGATCTTATATTTAGGTCTATGATTAATTTTAAGTAATATGCATATATGGTGTGGAGTAGGGATTCAACTTCATCTTTGCATGTGGATATGTAGTTTCTCAGTCTACAGTCTATCAGGGAAATAGTCTTTGTTGAAAGGACTATACCTTTCTTCATTGAATTATCTTGACACCTTATCAAAAACCAAACCATAAATATCTGAGCTTATTTCTGTACTCTCAGTTCAATTCCATTGATCTATAGATTTATCCTTATGCCAGTAGAACACTGTACTGATTATAGCAGCTTTGTAATAAATTTTGAAATTGAAAAGTGTTAGTACTCCAACTTTGTTTTTCTTTATTGAAGTTGTTTGGTCTGTTCTTAATCCCTTGGATTTCCACAAAATTTTAGAAACAGTTGGTCAATTTCTGGGAAAAACTATGACAAATATTGATAGGGCCCATGTTAAGTCTGTAGATCAGTTTGGAGAATAATACCAAATTCACATTTTTTTGACTCATGAGCTTGCAGTATCTTTCCATATATTTAGATCTTTTTAAATCTCTTTGAAATTTTCATTGTACAAGTTTTGCACTTCTTTTGTTAGATTTATGTGTATTTTATTCTTTTTCGATATTGTTAAAGGATTTTTAAAAATTTTATAGTTGTAATGTTCATTTCTAGTGCATATAAATGCAATTGATTTTTGTATATTGATCCTTTATTCTGCTAACTTGCTGGACTCATTTATTAGGACCAATAATTTTTAGGTGATACCTTAGGATATTCTGTATATAAGATTGATTGTGTCACCTGCATATAGAGATATAGAGATAGTTTTATTTCTTCCCTTAATGATCTGAATGTCCCTTTTTTTCAATTTCCAGAGACTTCAAATGGTTTTATTTGTGATTTATAATTTTCTCCAGTTAAATGTTTTTGTTAGGAAGCGAGGCCACTGCACCCTTCACTCTACTCCAGAAGTCAGTCTCTGTTCAGTCACCCTTGGGTGCATCTGAGCTCTTCAAATCAGGCAGATTGCCAAATTTCAGTCAGAGTTCTGGTAGGAAATAGATGGCATATTCTAGGGTATTAACTAGGGTATTAACTGAGGAGAGTTTAATGAATGTATGGAGAGTTTTAAGGAACAACCAATTTTAGTGAAGGACTCTGGAATGAGAATATTAGGAAGCCATTACTATATGAGACAAGAGGGGCAAGAAAAGGAATTATTTAACAGAGCCTGTAGGGAGCTAAAAGGCTTGGAAATGGGGCCATCCAGTGGGCTGCATCTGTAGATCCTACTCTACTGTTCCCTTTCTCTCTCTCTCCTGAGTTTTTAATCACTGAAATTCTACTGGTCCTTTCCCATAAACCAACACAATTCAGATGCAGGGAGAAAGTGAAAGAAACTCCAGACTATCTCTACTTCCACACATCCATCCCCTGTTGGTGCTTTCTATTGAGCAATCCCCATGAGAAGACAGAGGGGAAGGGAGCCTAAGTGATACGACTTGTAGAAGTCATCTCTTGTGCATAGCAATACAAGGAAAGGGAGAAAATGGATTTGGAGGGTCAAATGAAGACTAACAATCCCAATCACAAACCCAATTATTTTAAAACCTGTTTGATAAAGGAAGTTTACCACAGTCTGCTACTCTGTGTCCACCACTACATCTGACTCCTATAGATATTTTTTGCTACTAGGCATCCAGATTGAGATTGTAATTTAGCTTTACATACTGTTATTTAAACTTCTTTACCATTTGTCCTTGGTAAGATTTATTGCCCTAGTTTTAATTTCTGGTCCTCATCATCCCTACCAGCCTGCTGAAAGGCCCTAGGCATTCCTTTCTATACAATAGTATGACCTGTCCCTTGCAAAGTATAGATTATATCTAAGGATAACCTAGCTACAAAATGTGCTCCTAGACAGAAGATGAATTTAAGTGTGTCTTGAGGTTATTTATATATTAAAGAAAGCCTGCCATCAACACGGCAATAATTTAATTTTGTAAAGTTAATGAAAATGTTCTTTTTTTTAAATACAGTAATCCAATAGAGCCAAATGTTTTAAAACATTTTTCATCTGCTGTAATAAGATTATATATATGAATGGAGAAAAACCAATTTTTTTTGCTTGCTATAGAAAGAGGAAATTCATTTAATTCATTATGAGTACTGAAAAAAAGGAATATAATTGTAAGGAGTATGTGTTAAGGTACTATTAGATACATTTCAATATTAGATGAGTGTCTGACATGAAATTACTCTCACACTATTTTAGCAATACCAGTATGTTCAGTACTCTGAAGCTTAAGACATTATGGGGTGGGAAACTTTTCCCTTCTAACCTTCTAGGTTCTTTGGCTGGTCTAATAATTAAATTAATATAAAACAGATTAACAGAAGGAAAACAAATTTAATTTTGTATGTACAGAGCCCCATAAAAAATAGGAGACTTAATGAGTGAACAAACAGGCAGCTTTTATACCTTTTAGACAAAGAAACAATAACTTTGTGAAGAATTGATAAGATAAAGAAGGTTGGATTTGGGGTAGTAAATTAGGAAGAAACAAGTTTTGATTATCCAACTTTCTCATCACTAAATTCATATTTCTGATGATAAGGATACCTTCTGCCCTCCTGGAAGGGCACTTTTCATAAGGGAGATTTATTTTCTGCTTTCAAGGGGACAAAGGAGGATCAGAATGTCCTTGTTGCACTGGCTATTTCTTAAGTAACATTAACTCAAAATAATCAATATGTCCAAATGACATATTTTGGTTTGGCATATTCTGCTTCTTTTCAATATATAGTAAGAATATATGCTTTTCCTCAATTAAATCAAAGATTAGTATATATTGCCTTTTCCTCAATTAAATCAGATTTTCCTCAATTAAATCAAAGATTAGTATATATTGCCTTTAATTTTTCTCATTCTCCTATGATAAACAAATAGAAAAAATATTTCTTGATGTTTGTTTATTCTTCATGCAAAATATTAGTTTGAAAACTCAGTTCTACTGACATTAATTTTTTTAAATTGATATTATTTTGAAAAAATATTTGATTTAATGTCCTACAGTATAGTTGATAAAAAATTTTCCTTTTCTAGGCACTTGGGTGGCTCAGTAGTTAAGCATCCTACTTTGGCTCAGGTCATGATCCCAGGGTCCTGGGATCGAGCCCCACATGGGGCTCCCTGCTCAGCGGGAAGCCTGCTTCTTCCTCTCCCACTCCCCCTGCTTGTGTTTCCTCTCTCGCTGTGTGTCTCCCTGTCAAATAAATAAATAAAATATTTTTAAAAATTTCCTTTTCTAAATGTCTAAATGATTATAATCTATGTCCTTTACAAAAGAAAACTAAACTATCAATAATAAACAAATTTTGATAAATTATGCTAGAGAAAAAATATTTTTTTATTCTCTCAACTAGTTACCTTACAAACAAGCTATCAAAATTTACAGCCAACAAATGTAGAAAAATTAGGTATTATTAATAGGATGGGTTAGGCAATTAAATAATAAAAATGGGGGCGCTTGGGTGGCTCAGTTGGTTAGGTGTCTGCCTTCAGCTCAGGTCATGATCTCAGGGTCCTGGGATCTAGCCCTGCATCAGGCTCCCTGCTCAGCGGGAAGTCTGCTTCTCCCTCTCTCTGCTCATGCTCTCTCTCTCTCAAATAAATCTTAAAAAAAAAAAAATTTCTAAATTAAAATAAATAAATAATAAAAATAAACTTTTTCTAGATTTTTGTAATGATTTTGATGCTTGTCAGCTTTAAAATTTGTTATTTTTATGATTTCTTTTTCATTTTAGTGTGCCTAATCTTGTGTTCTGTTGCTAAAATCGAGTATGGGAAATGGTATGATTTCCATGCTCCACAAAACCTAGATTTGCTGCTTACTGACCATCTTCCATGACATCTTTCTAACTCTTCTCTGAACAGCTTCCCCCATCCTGCCACCAATGAACACTGCCAAATGGGAGCCTGGGATTGGGTGAGGATAATCTCAAACCCAGAAAAATCTGGGTAGAACTCTGTAGACCCCTAACGTAGAATGCTCAGATGATGAAGTGGTTTTTCTCTGGGACCAGGAATGATTAAATAGGATGGGCATTTGCGGTCACCCTGGATGTTTACTATTAAATACGACCTCATCCAAATACTAATATTTCCATTATAAATGCCTAGATGAACTGAAATTATTCAGATGGGTTAGAATTTTTTTAATTAACTTCTTTCTTTTTCCTGATTACTCTAGCTAATTTAGAAGTCATTGACAGCAGATAGTCAATATTCCCCTTCTCTAGCAAAGGGAATTTAAGTGTATATAGTCGCATTTACCTAATATTAAATTTTCCCCAATTAGACAAAATGAAAGGCATATTTTCTAATTCTTTTTGGGGAAACTCACCTTTCCCCTTTTTATATGGTACCCTTTCTTCTAGAAAAAAGTAGTGGAGTCAGTGCTATTAGAAATTACTTATATACTTCTCATACTATACCTGGATTTCTAGCTTGCATTTTTGTTTTAAATCATATTAACTAAATTATCCAACTGGTATATAAACTAATTGAGGACAGAGGGAATATCTAAATTCTTCACAAAAATAGAAGTAAAAATATTTATTAAGATACAGAATAATTTGATCTTTCCCAATGTTTTTGTGGTCAGATTCAGAATAATATGATAGTAATTAGTCTTTGGTTACTTGGTGTTGATGATATAATTACATTTTATGTGAAAAAATGTTGATTTCTTTGTTTTTAACATTATTAAATATATGGGATTTAAAAAAATTAAAACAGAGGACAAAATAATAAATATGATCCAATATCTTCTCACTACAATATTTACCAAAAAAAAACTTTACAATATTTAAATTCACTAACATCATTTACAAAATGAATTAAAATATTATTTTATAAACAAATTTTAGTTAGATGCAATCTTTTTTTTTAAAGATTTTATTTATTTATTTATTTGATAGAGAGAGAGATAGCAGATAGCAAGAGCAGGAACCCAAGCAGGGGGAGTGGGAGAGGGAGAAGCAGGTTTCCCACCAAGCAGGGAGCCCCATGTGGGGCTCAATCCCAGGACCCCGGGATCTTGACCTGAGCCAAAGGCAGACATTTAATGACTGAACCACCCAGGCGCCCCTAGTTAGATGCAATCTTGATAAAATATTACAAAATAGCAGTATAACCTATATAAAAAGAAAATTAAAAATTTAACTTTAAAACAGCTAACAAAGTTACATTTGATACTATCAGATAATGTGAAATTCCTGTAGAATATTATCACTTTAGTTGCACATTTTGCCAGAGAATTAAATAGATGAGATTGATAATAGTTCTTAGGAAAATTTCCCAGCTGAAATTTCATAATGAACATAAGTTTGTACTCAATTTACTAGCAATCAATTGGCCCCTAGGCCATATTGATGCTGAGTCTGTTATAAATAGCACAAAGTAATCCAACTAACAGTGAAATTAGTTCCAGAGAAACTCAGGAAAATCTTATGTTTGAATTGATAATTCTCTTGTATATTTTTAGAAATAGGTTTGTTAAAGGGCAGATAAAAATATTTGAGTAGCTTTTGTTAAATATTTTATTAATCAATCTAAATTATTTTAACTTAACCGCACTGTCTCAGAAGACCAAATTCTTTGTCTTGGCAATCAAATTCCTGAATTCTGCCTTTGGCAATGCTTCTTGTTTCATTTTTTTCCATTTGTCTTTCAAGAATTTCTTTGCTTTAATGAAAACTTCTAGTCTTGCAAATGTGCTGTCATCACTCTTGCAATTCTGTGGGGAAAGAGGAGGGGGAGATATTCTCTGTTTTTCTGCTCATGTTAATTTTAAGTCTTTCTTTCCAGCTCAGGTTTCTCTTTCTCCACGAAGATGTCCAAGATTTTTTCAGCCCACATGAATCTCTCTTCCCCTTCTGAACACTTACTTAACCACTAATTTATAAATTAATAGTGCACTGATTCTTTAATATTCCATGTGGCTTCAGACTTCCTCATGTCTGAAAGAGTACATGCAAATATTTTGCACTCTAATCACAGTTTTCTGTATTTGACCTATCCTGCACCATCACTAGCTCTGTCTCTGACTTTTGACATCATCTAGACTTCTGAACCTATTTATTTTTCCCTAGTTTATCCACCTTGCCTTCCTCTCTTCCTGCCTTCATTGCCTAGATCACTTTCACAACTCTTGTTCATGCCTCAAACCTTCCTACCTCACACAATTACCTCGCTGCACTCGCTAGAAAAATCTGCCTGGTTATACATGATAGTGTGCCTTCAACACGTCCAATACAGCAGTCCCCTCTTATTCATGGTTTCACCTTCCGTGGTCTCAGTTACCCACAGTCTCAATTATCCGTGATAAACTGCAGTCCAGAAGGAGATTATCCTCTTTCTGACATATCATCAGAAGATCCGTGGAAGCTTCATGCTGTCGAGTAGGCATTTATCATCTCACATCAGCCCAAGAGGGGTGAATACAGGACGAGAATATATTTTGAGAGAGAGGCCCTGTTCACATAACTTTTATTGCAGCGCTTTGTTATGTTGTTCTATTTTATCCTTAGTTATTGTTGTTAATCTCTTACTGTGCCTCATTTACAAATTAACTTGATCATATGCGTATGGGAAAACACATAGTATATATAGGGTTTAGGACAATGCCTGGCTTCGGACATCCACTCAGGGTCTTGGAATGTATTCCCCCCTAGAAATGAGGGGAGGACAACTGTACCTAAAATTTTGATTCAGTAACCGCTGGGGAATTGCATCACCATGTAGATCAGTGCCATTGCACGTCGGGACTTCAACCTCAGCTGCATCCTCAGTGATCTCTGAAAATCCTTCTGTGCCTTACCCAGCTGTACATCATTCTTCAATCATCTCCTCAAGCTTTGCTCTGTTCTCAAGTCTCTTTCACAGCATCCACCACAATCATTTTCGGTGGACTTTCTGGCCTTATCTCTGACTCTAAATGAATGGGTTAAGTTGATTAGCCATAAATTCCTTCAAGTTCAGAATTGTAATAACAAAGTTAACAAATTTGCTACAATATTCCTTTGTTTTGTTTAGTCTCTGAGAAAAAGACAATCCTCGTTTTCAATTTGGCAAATTCATCTCCAGATAATAGCTTTTTAATATAACTCTAATCCCTCTCACTGGTCCCATCTTCTCTTTTACTGCATTGGTTCATCATTTTTAACCTTATAGGGTGCTTTTCCTTGTACCTGTGTTTGCCCCTGCTACCAACCAAATTCATTCTCTATATCACTGCCGGAGTGATATTTCTAAAATATAGATCTAATATGTCATTCTTTGCTCAAAATTCTCAATGTCTTCTCTCTAATTTTGTTCGCAACCCAAATGTCTTAGCTTCACTAGTCAGACTCGTAGTGAGTCTGGCTTATCACTCAACTTCCCACCAGCCACTAATTCCTCACAATCCTCGTATGTCTTACATTCTCTTGTATTTGTTTCTGTGTTTTGTTTCATTTCATTTTTGCCTCTGTACATGTGGCTTCCTCTGCCTGGAATGCTTTCTCCCTGGAAAAATTCATTTACCCAAGATCACATTAAAATTAAAAATAAAGTTTATTCCCCCAAAATCAGTTTATTGATAACCATAAAATGACCCTCTTTTGTTTTGTCTTAAACATCTCATATAAAGTAATGCTAAAGTTCTCTTACCCTGTCTTTAATATATCAGGCAAAATTAACAATAGCATTTTATACAACATACTATAATGTCACATTTACATTTCATGACTGGTGTATTTTATTAAAGAGTAGGCATTATTGAACAAAATACCTAGTACTAGCAATCCAATCCTAGGCATAAGGGACCAGGTTGAGATGTCTACAATCTGTTGGCATGCGGTTAACAGTGGTTTTAAAACTATGTTTCGATTTTTTGTTATGGACACAGAAAAATCTCCATCATTTGTCTTATTCATTCATTTATTCATTCATTTATTAGTTCCTTCAATATATATTTCTTGAACATCCCGTAGGTTCTAGACACTGTGTTACTTGATGGTTATATGCTGGTTACAGAAAATAGTTATGGCTCTGACTTCATGATACTTACGGTTTTTAATCTTGCCATTCCAGTTACAAGTGTAATGTATAAAAGGATAAAGCAAACACTTCTGATCTAATATAGGTATTTATAGGTATAGGATTGACAAAAACATACTAATGTGTCAACACCTGGTTGGAGCTAGAAGTAAAATTTCCATTAAATTTTACATAAACTTCCATTTATTCTCTATATGAATGGTTAGCCACTCAGTGTCTTTATTAGAAAACATATATGTACCTTATAGCCGAAGGAAACTTTTCAGTTAGTAGTAGAGATACTAGGTCAGAAAAAAAAGTAGTCAATTCTTGTTCAGAAATAAATGAGGAAAATAACCCTTTCCAAATATTGCCATGAGTTAGTATGCTAGCCATTCTCATATGCTATCCCATTTCATATAGTAGACTTGCTATTTATAGTCTTACACTCATTTACAGACAAAGGTTCAAATATTCAGAAAAGATAATATTTTTTCTAAAGGGCACACATCCAATAAATATCAGGCCAGAATTTTAATTCAGGACAGTGCTCTTTTTATTACCTAGGTGCTATATGATTAACCACACTAAGGTTGAACAGGTTTTCTTCTGATCAAGGAAGGACACAGTGCAGTCCAGCAATTCCTTGCTGAAGAAGTGTCTGTAGAGTAGGAAACCAGTGCATCAAGGCATTAGGGTTAGAAAGCTTATTTGCTTTCAAGAAAACCATATCCTATAGTTAACAAAAAATAAATGTGAGCAAAAGTCAGTATGAATATCTCAGCCCTCAGTAGAGAGGACAACCAAGATGGAATTACGCTTTTGAAGAGAAAGAATATTATCACTTAATGGAGATGTCAGTGGGAAAGATTTAATAGATGAGGATATATGTCCATCTGATAGATTCTCATGACAAGTTACCAGAGAGGATTATATCAGGAAAATAATACTGTACTGGATGAATTAGTGTCAAGAGCTAATCCTCATACATTTAGAATTATTTTGTAGGAATTAAAGCCCTCAAATCCATCCGCGGAGTTTCCTTTTTCTGCTTTAGAACGTGGATAAACTAGCGCAAGATCAACTTACATCGTTTTCTATGTTTTTAAAATGTTTTATGAGAGTCCTAAATTGAACCTAATCCAAAAGTGATAGAGATATTTTCTTTTTGAAACTCTACAATTGGCTTTCTTGGGTTCCATATTTGTATATAAACATTTCTATTTTTTAAGATTTTATTTATTGATTTGAGAGAGAGAGAGAGAGAGAGAGAGAATGAGCAGGGGGAAGGGCAGAGAAAGAGGGACAAGCAGACTCCTCACTGAGCAGGGAGCCTAATGCAGGGCTGGATCCCAGGACCCTGAGATCATGACCTGAGCCGAAGGCAGATACTTAACTGACTGAGCCACCCAGGTGCCCCTGTATATAAACACTTCTTTAAATAATTTCTGCTTTGCTTTTAGTTCTCATAAGGGAAAGAAATTAGAAAGGTCTACATCATTAGAAACCTGTTAGAGTCCTTTCTTGGTTTATTATTCAGTAGTTTTAGTTTCAAGGAAACTATAGTTTATAGTCTTCAAGAAAATCATATTTACCCAATTGTAAATTTTTCCCTGGTTTATCTGTGAAAGTATAGTTATGGATTCTGTATAAAGTTTGTCTGTTCCTTGTCAGTGATATAATTTCAGTACACTCTGCTGTAACCTGCCTTTGTCATTAGACACATATTATGAATATATTCACATTTTATTAAATATTTTGATAAAACTACTTAACCAATATTATATAATGGAATATTTCATTTGTTTTTCTTTTTTTATTATGATAAAATTGCAGTAAATATTTTTGCAAAAATACTTTTGGATGTGAATTAGAATTAAAATCATTTTCAATTTGTGCTTGTATAATATGGTATTTATATTTTATTTTAAATTCCAATATAGTTAACATACAATATTGTATCATTTTCAGGTATACAATATAGTGATTCAACAATTCCATACATCACCTAGTGCTTATCATGACAAGTGCACTCCTTAATTTCCATCGCCTATTTTACCCATCCTAATACGGTATTTTAGAACTGATTTGTTTCCCTTTCTTTCTTTTGTTGTATATTCCTTACTTTGAAACAATTAATTTCGTCCAATGTGTAACCATATTTCCAACAGTTATTTAGATAATGATTACATTCCACATCCTTTTAGACCACAAATTTACATTCTTGAAATTTCTTTTTTTACTCATTTTTCAATTGAATGGACTAAATGGATACTACACATCCTAAACCCTTACATATGAAGAGTGTCTCTTGGCATTACAAGGTGGTTTGGGAGGGGTGAATTTGTTTCCCCCACTAATCTCTCCATTTTCTTCTATTGTTTAATAAGCAGAAAGGAAAACTGAAGTCAGATATTTTCCTTTAGTGAAAAATTCTGTCCACGTGCTTAGACAGTACATTTTATTTTACCTTATGATTGAATAATTTCAGCAGGATTCACTTAGGAATTTATATTCTTTTTGGAATTTGGTGGTATTTGAAGGATTTCTTTGTATGTATAGAATTAAGTCTTTAGCACAGAAAATTTATTTTTCTAGTTATCCATACTTTTTATTTCTATCCTATTTGTTCTTTCTCGAAAATACCTGTTAACACTTTTCCCTTCTTCCTATCACCTTGAACTGTTTGCATCTATTTGTCATTTTCTTTCAGTCATTTGACCAATTTTACTCCCATATAAATTACTTTATTTTTTACAATGTTAGTTCTGTCTTTATTAGTACAAAAAGGGATTTTGCATTGTTCCATTATAATTTGTGGTTATAATTTTTCTTACCTCACTTAGCTTTCTTTTTAAATGATATTTTATCCCTAGGTAAAAGATTTTATCATTCTCTTTCATTGCAGCCTTCATGCAACCCATGTTTTCTTGAATTTGGCAGAGATCACAAAGCACATAATATTTGAATTGGATTTCTTATTTTATTAAGGCTTATTGAAACTATGCTTGTCATCTATTTCAAATTTTATTTTTATTGTTGTTGTTGTTGTTTTTCCCCTACTCTCTCTTCTGTTGTCCATGCCTTGAATGGTAAAATGTCTGTTGGCATTTTCTTGAATTCTAAGACTATCCCTCTGCATGCTTTTAGGATCTTCTTCTCATATCTTAAGAAATTTGGGTGGCTGAAGTAAAGTGACATCACCAGTTCAGGAATATCGCATTTTGAGATTAAGTAGGACCTTACGTCAGCAGTTTTCTCAGTTTTCTTTCCCGTGGTAGCCAAAGTATTCCCAAGTCCATTTGTTCTTCCTCATCATTGAGCCCTGTCTTCAGCCTGCCTAGCTCAGTGTTATCAAGAATCCTGCTCAGTCAGTTTAGCAAGAATCCCCCACTCTTGTTAGCTGAGCACCCTGGCCTGCCTTCAGTAAGAGTCCTGTGAAGTCGATTTATCAAGAATACCTCTACCTTTGATGTCTCCTCTTAGTAATTTTTTTATATACTCACCCCGTTACTGTGCTATTTGGCTTTAAATCCCCAGCTGACTTTGCTGTGTTTGGAATTGAGCCCTCTCTCTCTCCTTTATCGCTATAGTCTTGACACATATTGCACTAGTTGTGAATGAAGTCTTTCTTGCCATTTTACTAAGTGTCAGAATAATTTTTTCTTTAACACGAACAGTTGCTTTTTGGCAACTCTTCCACCCATTGCTTCTTTTCCACTCTCTCCCTTGAAAATGAAGAGAATCTAATAAACAAAATCATGAGATTTAAGATTATATTTTCCTTTGTTTTAAATAGCATATTTTCTATTACTCTGAAAATTAATTTAACATAAAGTAAATACCTAATATAAATGACTTTGAAACACATCATGTATGATTTGTGTGTACATATATCTGCATTCAACAATTTGTAACAGATAAAGTATAAACCACAGAACCTAACCAATTCCTTCTCAGTGCTGAAACCAAATTGAGAAATTATTTATTTTTTAACACATGTCACGACTACTGTTCCATTTATCTGATCATATACAGACAAGGCTTACATGAATGTCAAAAATAATGAATATATTACTGAGCTTGAATGTAGTCACATTTATTTCCACATTTTTACTCCCTTAACCAATTATTTATATATTGGCAACCATATGAAAAGATTTTAACATTGTGTGTTTTTCTCTTATTATAAAAAGACATCTCAGAAATGTTTAGGTATGGGATCATTTCAGTATTATCTCATCTGAACTGTTTGCATATGTCTGATGAAGATCTCTTTTTTTTTAGATTTTATTTATTTATTTGAGAGAGAGAGAGAGAAGGAGATCAGGAGTAGGGGGCAAGGGTGGAGGGAGAAGCAGACTCCCTGCTGAGCAGGGATCCTGATGTGGGACTCCATCCCAGGATCCTGGGATCATGACCTGAGCAGAAGGCAGACGCTTAACCGACTGAGTCACCCAGGCACCCAGATGAAGGCCTTTGATTCAATTTTTTAAAATGCCCTGGCATTAGAATTATTGTTTTAATATTTGACTTGTGCATGTATATACATGTAGACCCTAATAAAGGGAATTCTTAAGGTTAAAATAATCTTTCTAAAGTTGTTTTTAAAAATTTGAATCAATGGACTAAAAACAAAGCTTTTTAAAATAAAATGCTACCTTATTTTTTCTGACATCTATCAAGCTCTTTTTTCAGCTAAGTGACTTTTTAAAAGATGTATATATCATTTATGAAGTAAAGACAACTTTATGCATATATTTCTGCTGAAGAACAGATAAGCTTATCTTAAACATTATTTCATTCACCCAACTGTCAGCTTACATTTTATTACCAAATTTTTATCAAATGGCAAGAGTGGCATTTTAACGCTCAGATGATAAATCATTTAAAGCATATTTTTCTAGAATTATTATCTTTCAGGAATTTCAAAGTCAGTCATTGATAAAAGGAAAGAAAATAATTACAAGTTAACCAAAATCATCCTTTTGATAGATAAATACATGGTTTCATAGATTTTTATTGATTTATTTTGTAGCTGGACTTACATTCACATCTCTAAATCTGAATTCTATTTAATTCATTATCATGTTCAGCATAATTCTGCTCTAATCAATTCCTTGCACAATTTATACTACTCCCCCAAATCCCTACTAGTCCTTCCCATTCTTAGAATCTAGTCCTTCCCCATTCTTATAATGATCTCCCATATTGCCCAGTAAACTCTTTGGTAAACACTCTGAAGTGTTCCATAGGTGGTATTTCATCCAGTTCACTTTTTTTCTTATGTAAATTTGAGTACTCTACCTTAGCTAAACAAAATTATTTGTTACAGACACAAAATTGATTTATACTCTAAGAGTATGAAGTTATTAATCTACCTTCATTTGCAACTCTAATTAATATTATTCTCAACAAAATCTTCCCAGACTAATCCCTCTATGGTCTTTGACTTGAATAAGCTCCTGAGCCTTTATATTTCCTCACCTCCTTAATCACTTTGTGCTTCCATATCCTTCAAGTGTTATCCTCCAAAATGTGCAGCATTGAGAAAAGAGGAAAATTAACAGGATAAATTTGCTAATTTAAATTTAATTATGTACAATGTAAGAATAACAGATTTAATTTCACTGCTGGTTTATGAGTATAGACTGTCTTTTCAAGAACATCTGTGTCATCCACTGTGATTTATTCTGCTGCAGAGTGTCTTTGCACTTATAAAGAATGGCCACTAGAGTGCTGCAAGTATCCATTCAAGTTTGAATCCTTGTTCTGTGTGGATATTTTAGTAGTGATTAAAACAATAACGCTGATGTGTCTTTGGAACATTTGGGCCACTATCCCAAATCCAAACTACTAGCCATGTTTGGATTTTAAAGTTCAGTCTACCACCTTTGGCATTTTTTATACTTAGAAGTGAGTTCGTTGAAGACCGGGGACTATTTTACTCATCGTCATAGTTATAATGTCTACTTCATATCTTTAAAAACAAATATGACTATTGATCATTTAAAAACAGGAGAATAAAATGTATTTCTTAGTAAGCATTAAGAAAAGCACTTGACCTGGCATTTATGTATTTTATTGTCTGTATCGATTACTGATATTTCCACTTGAATAACACTTTATATGAGATACCTTGGGATATTGTGAATAATTAGAAATATATATTTGCTCTTCGTACCTGTTTCTGGCGCAGAGCTCCTAAAACCTTAGAATTTCTTAAGTGATGATAGTGATAAAGGTGTCTTTTGTGATGTTACTGAGAGTTTGGAATGCTTCTAGGTCACTTAAGGATGGGGACTGGCTAGGTGAACATGTGAAGATGCTGAGAGAGTGCTGCACCTGGAGAAGGCATGGAAGCTCAGAGCCCTTTCCTCTTGCCTTGCCCTATACATCGCTTCCTTCCAGCGATTCCTAGTAACACTCTTTCAAAATAAACCAGTGATCTCGTGAGTAAGCTGGTCTCTTGAGTTCATGAGCTACTCTAGCAAATTAATTGAACCCAAGAGAGGATCGTGGGAACATGGTTTATAAGCAATCAGCTGGAAGTATAGGTAACAACCTGAAATTGCAACTGGCACCTGAAGTCAGGGAGTGGAGGTACTCTTGTAGGACTGAACCCTTAACCTGTGGCATCGGATGTTATCCCCTAGTAGATTGTGTCAGAATTGAGTTGAATTCTTGAACTCCTACTGGTGTCTGAGAATTGCTTCGTGTTGTGCGGCAGGGTGGGGAAAATCCCCTCATGGTGGAGTTAATCCAAGAACACCAAAAAGATACCTTATTCCTTTCGTTAGGATTAGAAGTCTGGGGTAGTACTATTTTCATCGTAAATAAAAAATGAAATCAAGGTACAGAATTTACTTCATATATTAAATTGTTAATAGATATACTGAAATTCGTATCTCCTGAGAAAAGAATTCTTTTTATCATCTTATTCCTGTGATAAAATCTTGAACTTGCCAAAATCTCTCTGTTCAATCAGTTCATATCTCAGCAGTATGTAAATTACAAGTACATCACTATACACCAGTTAAATAGAATCAGTTAGCTTCAAATTGATTAAACAAATTTCAGCTAAGACCAGGAACTAGTATTTTCACCAAAGTCAAATGACCAAACAAGAAATCAGTCATTAAGATCCTACTTCGGTTCATTGGTGTCTGAGAATTACAGGTTGCCCACTGTAGCCTGATGGAAACATGTGATGACACAAGCATTCATCTCCTCAGTAAAACTCCTTGGTTTCCCACTGCTTACAGGCATCCGGTCAGTTTTCCATGAAACTTGAGGCAAACCTGTATTTCCAGTGTCATTTTCCGTAAGAATCTTTTGTAACAGGTACCCCCAGAATTTGTTTCTGCCTGTGTCTATATTCATCATGCCCTCTTATTCTGAAAAACCCCTTTTCCAGCGTAGCTCAAATTTTGGCTCATTTGTTACATCTTCCATAAATCCTAAATTGGATATAATTGCTTCCTTACTTGGAATCCTATAGAGTTTTGTTTACAGATCTAATTATAATATCATGTATGTATTTTTCTCTGTTTTACTAATTAGGCCCTATTTTTCCTGATGTGTTTCTCTCAGATAGTTAATTGAGTTATCTGTTTATTCATTGTACAAGTATCTGATGAATACCTACTATGAGCTCAGAATTGCTACAGGTCATGAAAATAAAATAGTGAACAAGACAAAATCCCTGCCTTTGTGGAGTTTGCTAGAATGTAGTTTAGGCAGATAGTAATAAATAAATGGAAGCATATAAGTATGTATATAATTGCAGGAGATACATCATATGCAAAATGTAAAGCAGATTAAAAGAATAAAGAGTGACAATGAGCTATGTAGCTGGCCTCTGTGGAGATGACAGAAGTGAGCAGAGATGTGAGTGCCCAAAGGAGAGGGGCAAGCCATGCCACTCTCTGAGGAAGGAGTGATCAGAAGAAAGGAAACAGCAACTGCAAAGCCTAAGGGCAGAAGTGAACTTGGCAAGGTGAAGAACAATGGGGCTTTAAAGGAGACTTGTTTAGGGATGCCTGGTGGCTCAGTTGGTTAAGCATCTGATTCTTGATTTTGGCTCAGGTCATGATCTCAGGGTCATGAGATCAAGCCCTACATTGGGCCCTGCACTGGGCTTGGAGCCTGATTAAGATTCTCTCTCTCCCTCTCCCTCTGCCTCTCTCCCCCCTCTTAAAAAAAAAAAAAGAGAGAGAGAGAGAGAGACATGTTTAGAGAATAGAAAATAATCTGATCACCATGCCTTATCTTCCCTTGGTTTCTTGTATCTCGTATCACATTTAGTATACAGGGTTTGATACAGAGTAATGCTCAATGGTAATGCAATGTGGTGATTTTGGGGTAAGAAAAATTGGGATTTGAATAAAATTTCATCTCTTTATTAGTTTAATGACCTTGAGCAGATTGCATAACCTGAGGCTTTATGTCTTTTGTTTGATCAATGTTTTCACTTTCCAGTTGAAAACCTTATATTAAGATCATCTATTAAGAGAGAAAAAGATAAATTAAAAAGGTAAATTCTCATAGGAAAAAATATGTATTTAGGATAATTAATTGAATAGAACTTCTAAAATAAACACTCTGAAGCACATTAATACTCAAAAATTGGACAAAGTTGTTAAATTAAATAGTAAAACTCCTTAGAGAACCTAGCATCTTTCTTCACTGAAAGTAAGCTCCAACCGAGCCTTTCTTTGCTCTGAAGAACAAAGCTCTTGAAAGAACGGGGCTCATTCATCTGGACTCCATTTTTTTTTTCCTTTCAACTTGATCTGAGTTAAATTCTGAGTCTCACCCTGTTTTTATTCTTAAGACAACTGAAAAAGATTAATTCAAATGATGTAAACTGCCACTTGACAAACATTACATTTTTCTGTTTGCCTATGATAAAAATATTTTGAGATAAAAAAATATTCATAGTCATTCTCTTCCATTTTTAATGAGCAGTAAAATTCAGGATCCTTCATTAGGGAAAATGGTTTTCCCCAAATCTGGGAAGCAATAAAATTGGTATCAATCTAGCCTGAATTGGTTTATTGTCCTCTCTGAGGTAGAAGAATCTTTTGATAATATCTTAATGTCCTGCACTTACTTGAGGTCCCACCTATCTTCTTACATATGTTAATAGAAAATATTGATCATTTTAAATGTGAACTGAAGCAGTATGTTCATTTACTTTTCTGATACAACCTCCAGAGCTAGCTGCACACTTAATATGCTTCAGAAGCCTGGGATCGCTTTACGAGAAAATAATAAAATGAACAAAATAATTTTGCCTTTTAATACATTTACTTTCAGCATATGCCCTGAAAAATTAATATTGCCTAATTAATTATAAGTTTGGGGATGAATTTCTAATTTCATTTCCTGCTAACATGCTCTTTGTTTCCCTTCTTTTGTACCTCTACATCCTGGAAAACATAACTTGTTTATATCTCTGTAAGTTTGCATTTGTCCTTTGGTACCCTATTCTCCCTGTACCCCTTTCTCTTTGAAAATTCCTAGTGTTACTAATTTAAAAAAAATAAAGCCTTCCTTCACCTCTCCACTCCCCCATTAGAATTAATCAGATATAAATATCTGTAATTGATGAAAGATAGTTGGAAGAAAGGCAGGCAGGGACAAGAGGCCCCCCGCCCTAAGAGGAAACCACCCTTAAGGATTTTACACCACTCAGGAAAGAGCCCTCTCTCCTTTCCCACGTGATAGATAGATGACAAAAACCTGATTGGGTGACAAGCTCATGGAGGGTTAATCAGATTAAAACAGTTTGCCAACAAGCCCCTAAAAACCCGTAGACATAGAAACTCTGGTGGCAACCCTCTCGGGTCCCCTCCCCCTTCGGGAGCTTTCTACTATCACTTTACTATGACTCAATAAACTTTGCTTTGTTGCCCAGCACTCTTTGTCTGCTCTACCTCCTCATTCTTTGAAGTGGTGTGGCCAAGAACCATGAGCACTTAGACGAGAAGAAATCCTGCAACACAATGTTCGCTTATCATTTTATAGACATTATATTCTACTCCTTGTGCTAGGATACAGCTAATGGTTTACAGTTTACAGCCCTCAGCTACATTGCAAAACACTCAGAAACCATGCAGTTATTAATTTTTGCAACCCTAGAGCTGAACCCAGTGAGAGGCACATAGTAGATACAAAATTATTATTTGATTAATTTCACCTTAAAAAGTATAGTATTTCTTTTGGAACTAGAGAATTTCTCCTCCGTAAATTGCCTAGTCTCACTATCTTTATTCTCAAAAAGAAAAAAAAAAAGTTACCTATTGGTAAGGTTACTTATCTGTAAGATATTGGCTGATAATTCTGCCTTGCTGCACCTAGAATTTATCTCATCTTTTTATGTCTTTACCGTCTGCTTGTAAATATACTGTCATCCATTGAGTCTTAGGACAAAGATACTCTATTTCATGAAACATTTGCTATGATGTCAGCAATCATCTCACACTGGGAACTTCTAAGTACTTACGTACCTCTCAACTTGGGCAGTTACCCCAAGTGGCCTTTGTGTAGAGCAGATCACTCAAAATTTCTAATGGATTTTTAAGCTTCTTGAAGATAGAAGCTATGTCATACTCTTTTTGTATCACTTGTTGAATTCAACACATGCTTTGCACATGCAAGACAATAAATACATCTTGAATGAGTGAGTAAGTATATGTAGGTAAGGATATATTATAAATAGGTTATTTACTACTATCTATTTATATCTATCTAATTAATTAGCTATACATTTGTAGTGACTTTACCCGAAAGCTATGAGATAGCAGGGTTAGGCAAAATATTCCCTGGGAGCCAAATCCAACCTGCCACCTGTTTTTGCATTGCCCATGAGCCTATAACGGTTTTCACATTTTTCAAAGGTCACAAAGTAATCAAAGGAAGAATATTTTATGGCATGTAAAAGTTACATGAAATTAAAATTTCAGTGTCCATAGATAAAGTTTTATTGGTTAATAGCTGCACCCATTTGTTAGGATATTGTCTATGGCTGCTTTCATGTTACCATAATGAAGTTGAGTAGTTGTAACGTGTGGCCCTTAAAGTCAAAAATAGTTACTATCTGGCCCTTTATAGAAAAACTTCAGTGGCTCTCTTCATAAAAACAAAACAAAACAAACACTGATAAAGCAAAATTGAATATAATAATGTTTACGATCTTTTTTTCAACAGCAGACTTTTCTAGTCATTTCTCTAATCTTTCAATAATGCAATCCCATATTGTACAGGATTAGTTTTTAAATTCCATGTGTAGCAGTGATGTGTAGATTTCACCTGCAAGGGATTCAAATATACACATATATTAAAACACATTCAAACACAAATATGTACAAAATCAATGCACTATAATAAGAATTGGGAGAATCATGGAGTGATTTTATGCTGGGAACTACTGAGCTGGAATGGTATAAAAACCTAGCACAAATTTAATAATTTTGATTATCTGATATAGGTAAGAGTAATATTTAAAATATTGAATCTTACTGATTTTAACTTTTAAAAAATTTAAAAATAAAAAGTTTACTAAGTGCTAATGTGTTCATGTTCCTCCCAAATATTACAGAAGCATGTGATGAACTTTGGGTGAAACCACATCTAATTTAACTTACATTTGATCATTTTAATTAAAGAAGGTACAAAGATTTCATTGTGCTTCTTTAAATTGAAAATACTCCGTTTGTCTAGAATGCCTAATTTTGATTTTGTTCATTTCTTTGAGGACAGAGTCAGATGAAGAAATTTTGATTGGTATTTAACAGAAATCTTACAATAAAATAAACTGAATTTCTCCTTTTAAAAACAACATGAGGTTAAATAAATGCACTCATTTTAGCTACTTCTTTTCTTTTCCACCACAGACCTATCTCATAATAATTTCTTCGCTCAGCAGTCTAGCAGATTCTAAGCAGCTAAATTTATAAAATGAAAGAAAACAGTTAAGCCACAGAGTTGAGTGGGTAATCTTCCTCTCTTAGCAACTGTACTGCTAATTGAGTCTCCACTTCCAGTAATGAACTGTTTAACTTTTGCCAATTTGACGATTGCATATGTCCAGGTTTGCACAGCTGATGTGGCAGTGGGGATCTGCCATGATTTGATTTTGTGTGTGTATTGATGAAGAAGTTTACCTTCATATGCACTTTAACTCAAATTTTCTGTTGCATTACAGTAGGCATCGATTAATGGTAATTATTCCAAAGCTAGTACACATGATAATTGTCAACAATACCACCAAATGCTGGTTACCTTTAAGACCCAGAACAGAATTTTAAGGCAGGCAAAGTGTCTCTGACACATCGTCAGTTCTTTTGTGAACTTGAATATACTCCCTCCATTCTCACAGTGCCTCTGTTATACGTGATGCAGACTTCTAGCTTTCAGAGATCTCTTTGGTGTTCCACCCCATCCTGTCCTGTGACACAACCCCCCAACTAACATTATTTTCCCTTATTATGTGATTGTATATGCACCCATTTATTAAAATTTCCATGCCATCATATGACTTTTGGGAGGAATTGGGTTAAAATACACACACATATTAAAATAGAACATGAGTAATCAGAATAAGTCTGTGATATTTGATTGGGTAATGATGACATATTAAGAAGAAGAAATTCACTAACATTTCTGAAAATACCAAGGTGCTACCATTAGAATTCTCTCCACATGATAGGCCACACTTTGTGAAAATGGTACCCTCATAATGTATAAAGTTACTTAATTTTTTGAGGCATTGTTGTATAGAATAAAGAGAAATGGTATCCTAATACCAATCTTATTTCCATACTCCCTTACCATTGTCTGACTCTCTCATCTATTTAATATAATCTTTAAAGTCCTATCCTCTTCTTACTAGTCTCTACATTTGCAATGATAGAATGCCATATACTTGAATATTTAAAAAATAACTAAAGTCCAATATCAGAAGCTAAATGTCTTTTTAAGACAATATTTATCCCATGTTGCTGGAATATTACAGAAACCCATTCATATTTTACTTTCATAAACTCAATCTTAAGTATAATACACTGAATAAGCACATTCTTTTTCCAAATGAATGAATGAATGAGTGAATGAATGAATGAAAACCAAAATTAACCAACCCAAACCAACAAAACAAAAAGTCTCTATAGGAAGAAAATTGAAGAAGAAGGACAAGGAGGAGATACTGATAATGGCCTGACAGATTGGTAGACATTTCTCCTCATATTCTCTTAAAAATGGCTTTAGCCTGTGAGCATAACAGACTGTCACTACACACAAGTATAAATGACCCCAGCTGAAATCAGCAGAGGAACTGTCCAGGTGAGCCCATTCCAAATTGCCAACCCACAGAATCCTGAGCCAAATACATGGTTGTTGTTTAAAGCAACTAAGTTTTTGAATTGGTTTGTTAAATAGCAAAGGCATAACTGTGACTCATGCAGATCATTCTCTTTCTATCTATCCTCAGTCCTAAACAGAGCAAGAGAGGAAATATGGACATATGAATGCTTAGCTTATTTACGTTGACTCCAGCTAAAGCTCAGAGCAATAAAATAGGTCTGCCTTAACCAGTAAGTCCTAAAGTTTTTATGCTCATTGCAGGCTTTTGTTTAGATCTCGACTGCATTTCTCCATCACCTAATTTATAGTTCACTGAGCAACCAAAACTCCACCCCAATTTTGCCTCCCCCTCATTTCTTCCTGAGTGATTCTCAACCCATTACTTTCCTCATTATATTGTTAATCTCATGAGGACCAGCGCTTAATCACTTGGACATTCTTGAGGGGTATGTGCATAGTTTCATGTTAACTTGAATATCGTGTCAGACTTTTTGATTTTAACTTGTCTGACATCACTCTCTCATGCTCTAAAAAAATTAAAGCATTTTTTAATGCCAGTTCTTTTTTTTTTTTAATGCCAGTTCTTTATGTTGTTAAATTTTTCCCAACAATTCCCTGAATTTACTAAAATATTACATTAGTTTCAACTAATTAGTGTATAAAATTTGATGTGTGCAAAATATTATTAAAAACAATCAGTATGAAAAAAATTATTAAATATACACAACCCAGTAATTATACTCTTTTCAAAAGATCTAATCAGTTGCTTCAACACCAATTTTTTTTTTAAATCATCTTTTGTCAACTGATAAAATGCTAACTTTACCATATGGTAAATTCCAAAATGGACTTAAATTTGTTTTTGCACTTTCCCATTCAGTTCCATCGAGCTATCTAGACCTATTAGTAAGAAATCTCTTGAATTATACTGTTTTTGAATGTATTTCAACATCTTCTAGAGCTTAATTGGCCCACTTGATTATTACTCTTTTCCAGCATCTAAATGACCCTTTTCATAAGTTAATTTTTTTAGATTAAATTTCTATTATTTGTCAAGTTCTACAATAATCTTTGTGCTTTGATTAGGATTGTTTTAAATTTTATAGAACAATTCAGGGGGACCAAATCATATGATTATCTTCATAAATACTAGAAAAAGCATTTGACAAAATTTAACACTGATTTATGTTACATCATGTATAAAATAGGAATTTATATGGGTAGGGTATGTGCTATGGTGAGTAGTGTGAATTGTGTAAGACTGATGAATCACATACCTATACCCCTGAAACAAATAATACATTATATGTTAATAAAAAATAAAAAAAAATTTTAAAAATAGGAATTTATGGATACCCCCTTAACATGATAAAATATACATAATTCAGTGCAATTGCTAGCATGTTACTTAGTGGCAAAGTAAGAGGGATTTTCCGCTAAAGTAAAGCAAAAGGTAAAGATAACCAATTCTCTGTTCTACTATTTAACATTCAATTGAAGATCTTAGCCAATGCAATTAAATAAGAAAGGAATTAGAGATTATAGGTTTTATAACTATAGATAAAATTATAAATTAAAAAGGTAAGAGGCCTATTAACATATCAGTAATCACATTTTAGAAACCTTTGTTTCTGTGATAAGTGGAGAAATGTGAACACAGGTAATATTTAGAAAGTACTTCACTATTTTAGGTGTGATAATAGTATTGCAAATCTACTTAAAGAAGATTCTGGCATATTATCAGATAAAATGATGTAATATCTCAAATTTCCTGCAAAGTACTCTGAAGTGGGGGAAAAGAGAGGGAGTGTAGATAAAGCAAAATTGGCCTGCATGAATTCTCAGAGTTGGGTAGTGGTACATTGAAGTTCACTATACTGTTCTAATTTTCCGTATGTTTGAAGTCCATCGTAAAAATATATGCACACTTATTCATTTTTTACTCAGCCTTTCTTTGCTTATAAAGATGTTACTCCACCCAGAAAACGGTGTACAGTCAACACTTTATACTTGTCACCCTCAGTGTTTTCTTGGGAGTTTTGTTTTCCTGAAGTTTTTTATTGATTAGTTATATAAAGATGACAGGAAAGGAGGAAGGTTAGAAGACTGTATACTAACAATCTGACAAGTTCAGAGATCAGAGGGGCTGGAAGAGAGTAACAAATAGACATCTACACAAATTTCTTATTGGAATAGATCCCATGACTCAAGATTCAAAAGCTGATGGGTCTTTTTACCTTTATCACATTTGGTTTGTTTGTTTGTTTGTTTGTTTGTTTGTTTATTTATTTATTTCAGTAAAGAAGATAGTTCTACAGTTAAGTCCAGGCAACTCAATAAAAATAAAATCCCTCAGAAGAATAATAGCATGAAATGTAAAGACACTGATATATATCATTTGCAACATGTAGTTTTCAACCAAAAATTAGTAAATATGCAAAGAAATAAGAAAGTATAGTCAAAATTCATGAAAATGAAGCACATTCAACAGAAGCTGACTCTGTGTGGGTTCCAGTGTTGATGTTAGCCACAAAACCATCGAAGTAACTATTATAAATGTGTTCAAAGAATTAAACAGTATGCTAATAAGATACAAATAAGAAATAACTGTAGAGAAATGGAACTATAATAAGAACAAATTGGAAATTATAGAGCTGAAAGTACAATAATTTAAATGAAAAATTTACCAGCTGGGACTTATATAAAACAAGCAGTTGCACACATGGCCCACAGTCAGTGAGACATGAATAGATGGATGGATGGATGGATGGATTGCTGAATGAAATATAAGGTTTTATTCTATCTAAGAAGTGAATTTACCATTTCTCTGCTTGAGTCAACATTCCCTATGGGAAAACCTTGGTATAATTCCTTATGCTGACCTTTGTAATCACCTGTAATATATTTCACATCTCTGTGCCCATTTCCTATCTCTTCAAAAAATTAAGCATTGATAGCATTAAACTATCTTGTAGTTTATTTGGTAAGAATAATGAATTGATCTGCACAATACACCTCATTAGCATAATGAAGCCTATTAATGTTAAGTACTGTGATTAATATTTCTGACTGTGATGAGAGGGTGTATGAAAGAGCTAGTAGAAATTTATAGCTCTCTAGAAAAATCCTATAAACAAAACTCCCTAGTGGCTCATCTTAGTTCAACAGAGAAAAAAAAGATTGCCACTTATAACCATTATCTAACAGTACCTTTACTGTATAAAATTTCAAGTGCTAAAATATTTTAATTTTCCACTTCCTTTATTCCAGAATTCCAGATTCAGTGTAAGTAGGATAATTTTTAGACATAGGATAATTTCAACAATACCATATCATTTGGTCAAAATCCCCTTCCTGAATTTTCTAGTTCCCAACCCAACTCTTCCCATTTATACACACCAAGGCACATATACAAAGGTAAATACATTCAGTGTTCCATTTTACTATAATGAACTTATGAAAGTATCACCCTACTTAATGCAATGCTTTTGGTTCTATTGTTTCTATATTAGAACTACATCAAATGAACAGTACACACTAAATATTTTTCTCATAAAATGAATTTTAAGGAAGAATTACAGATGCTGTTAAAAATGATAGTTACCAATTCAGGCTTAAACATTGGCAATATATGTTTGTTTCTTCTCCATAATGAGAATTCAATATAATGCAGAAAAGTATAATTTTAAACGGTATAAACAAAAACAAAAACAAAAAAAGATACAAACTGATAACAAAAAGTGAATGAGAGAGATATTGTTGGATGAGATTTCTATCAGATTTCTGGAAAAAGAAAAGCTGATGGAAGAGTGTTGACTAGTGAAACAGAAGGAAAGAAATCTTACGTAGAACAACATGCAAAAGGTGATACATGTAAGAAGGGACAATTCGTGCAATTCGTGGCAAAGGCTGCTAATTTTCCCCAACATCTATTCTGCCTTTCTTCCTTTTTGGTAATTAAGGCAGGCTGACATTCATCCTCCCATTCTTAACAAGAAATATGGCTCAGCTAGAGATTTTATATCTTAGTTTTCCTTCTAACTAAATATAACCATGTGGCTAAATGCAGACCAATGAGATGTGAGCAGAATTTAATGTGTAAAACTTCTGGGTCAAAATCTTAAAAAGAAAGATGATTGTGGTTTGGTTGTTTTTTTCCTCTTTCCCTTTTAGATTGGCAGGAAAATAGCCAGAGCCAGTCTACTAGCTGGGAGTCTATGGATAATGTCATGGAGTAGAGTCACCTATCTGCCATGAATTACCCACAAACTTACGGTCTTTTGTGTTAGAAAGAAATTAACTTCTGTTTATTTAAAGGATTGTATTTTGGAGTGTCTTTGTTAAAACAGCTTACCTTTAACCTAACCAATATATCATTTTACCTGACAAAATCCCACATAGGCTCCAGACCATGAGAAAATAATAACTAAAAATAATAATGAGAAATTGGGCTGAAAACAGAGTACTATTTTGAAATTTTTAAATAGAAAATTTGTTCCCCTTCACTCCACCCCTGTAACATCCTCTTCTATAACACCCTCATCTGCAGTCTGTTAACCTAGAAGGAAAAATGAAGTGCTATTCTCTTTGGAAATTAAACCAACTCTTTGGGAAGTAATAGGACAGTTACATTTAGATTTATCCAAGGTAGAAAGCACAGTGAGTTGAGTGAAAGGGAGTGTGTCAAGGGAGGTAAGTTGAGGTTTGGCTCGTATTTTATTTAAAATGTTGACATTTTTCCACCGTGGATTTATTTTGCATTAATTTTGATTTTTTAAAATACTGTTTTAAAAGTTTTTTAAACTTACCTTGATTACTAAGTTTTGTGTCACCACCACAAATTCTGTGTCAGAGGCAAGTGCCTCACTCTTTCCTTCTAGTTCCTGTTGGGGTTTTATCAGCCCAGTCTTCCCTATAGATCATTTAGATCTCTGCCAATGTTTTGTTTTTGTTTTTAAGAGAGGGAGGTGGGGGGAGAGGCAGAAGGAGAGGGGAGAGAGAATCTTTTTTTTTTTTTATTTTATTTTATTTATTTATTTGACAGAGAGAGACACAGCGAGAGAAGGAACACAAGCAGAGGGAGCGGGAGAGGGAGAAGCAGGCTTCCCACTGAGCAGAGAGCCCGACGCAGGGCTCAATCCCAGGACCCTGGGATCATGACCTGAGCCCAAGGCAGATGCTTAACAACTGAGCCACCCAGGTGCCCCGAGATCTCTGCCATTATTAAAATGACTCACTGACAGCTCACCTTTAAGCAGATTCTGATAGTTGACAAGCTCAATACAAATGCACAGAGGTACTAATTTTCTCACTCTTTTGTTTTTAATTATTTTTCATGCTTATTGGAATTGTCCAAATATTTTCAAAACCAAACTAACAAGTGTGTGCCAAAATAATTTGGATACCAAGTACTTCTTATTTTTCTATTTTAGTTAAAATCTATTGATTTACTTAGTCAATAATTATAGAAATTTATCTATTCTATACTCTGTGCAATTTCCCAGTACTACCAATATAGTTATATTATATTTTTGTTTAATAATCATTATTTATTTATTTTTACTATGTGAGCATCTTTCGCTGTTGAACTGAATAGTGTAATAAAATTGTGTTTCCTTTTTACTATTTTTTTCCTTTGTTTATCATTTACATAATTTTCTCTTCCTAATAAATGGTAGATAAAAGGAATATTTTTGGAGTCCTTAAATCTGAAACATATCTTAATTCTACAGGCATATTTGAATGATGCTCTGACAGACTCTAGGTTTTTAGACTGAAAATTATTTTCTTCCAGAAATTTAAAGGCATTATCTCCCAAGTTTTCACCTGAAGTATCTGTTGACAATGCAGATGCCATTTTTATTCCCATTTCTTTTCATATGACCCAGACTTTTTTTCCTGTTGGAAGCATTTAGGTTTTCCTTTATTGCTGATTGTGTAAAATTTCATGATAATGTGCCTTTGATGGGGATCACTTTTCATTATTTGTATATTTCATGGACATTTTCAGTTCTGAAAAATGTTCTTGTATGATTTCTTATATTTTGGTATTTTCCTCCTCACCATTTTTTATGTCTTTTCTGTAACAACTATCTTGTTATTGACCTTCTTTTTATTGATCCCTAATTTTGTTTCTTTTAATTTTATACTCAATATTTTTTTTTGGAGTTTACTTTTTAGAGCGACTTCTTCGAATTCATACTCTTCTATTAAATATTTAATTTTATATATCTCAAGAATAGCTTTCACAATTGCATGCTTGTCCTCTTATTGTTTTATAAGATTTTAAGTATGTTTTTTATGTTTTATGAAAGTACTATTTCTCTGAAGATATTCATAATAATATCTTTGAAATTTTCTTAGCTCTCTGCATTAGTTCTCTAGGATTGTGTTTTCTTATGGTTTGTTTTGATTTCTTCTGTGTTGGAGGTTTTCCCTAAATCCTTTGGTGATCCCTGACTCTCTGCTTTTATTTCAGGGAGAGACACTAAAAAATTGAGTCGTGTTTCTATGTATAAATGCAAAGGGTATTTGTATTGATACAAATACTTGACTGATAAATAGCTGTTAGTGTACCTTAGCTACGTAGTAATTAGAGACTTTCTTTGGGGAAAATATTCTTTTCTTCTGAAACATATTCTTCTCCCCCAAACAGGAAACTTTTATTCACTGATTGATTGATTGAATGATTGATAGGGTGGGTATGGGTAGAATAGTGTTATTTGTCTAGTAGCTTGCATTATAGAAGGAAAGCAAGAGAAGGACCTTGTATGTCTCATAGTTAGTGTATATATATTTTTCTCTGCTATATTTCAGCCCTGTATTTCGTCTTTATGCTTCTCTGTACTTGATGTCTCCAAGTAGAGAGCTCTTCTGATTAGTTTTGCAAGATAATTAATATCCTGTAGGGATTGAAAAGATAAATATTTAAAGTTAGTTTACTAGATAAACTAGATTTCTTGTTGCTTATTCTTCCGTGTGGATGGACCGTAAAGGATACTAGACATTGAATGGAAATTGATGGTATATTTCATCGTCCCCACTGCTTACTTTTAACCTATCTACAGTTGTATATTTAAAGTGGGATTTATGTAGACAGCAAATAGTTGAATCTTGTTTATTAAGTCTGGCAACCCCTGCATTTCATTCAGTCTATTTAGAGTATTCATATTAGATGTAATTATCAAAATAGTTTCCTACTCTTTTCCTTATTATTTGTCCAAACAGTTCATTTTCTTTCTATTTTTTCATTTTTCCTTCCTTTTCTGGGGATTCTTGGCTGTTACCTCTTTTTTTTTTTTAAAGATTTTATTTATTTATTTGAGAGAGAGAGAATGAGAGAGAACACATGAGAGGGGGGAGGGTCAGAGGGAGAAGCAGACTCCCTGCCGAGCAGGGAGCCCGATGTGGGACTCGATCCAGGGACTCGATCCTGGGACTCCAGGATCATGACCTGAGCCGAAGGCAGTCGCTTAACCAACTGAGCCACCCAGGCGCCCCGGCTGTTACCTCTTCAAATATTTCTTCTGTCTATTCTCACCTTCTTTGACTGGGACTTCATTTGCATGTATATATTAGATGATTTAATAATGCTTATCAGCTTTTGTTGTTCTGTTCTGTTTTTTACCTCAGTAGTTTCCAAAATAACTAGAAATGTAAACATATCAGAAATAAAGAATTGTCTAGTATTTTCATTTCACTTTTTATAGTTTCCCATATGGTAATTTATGTTATCCACCTTTCTGCTAAATCTCTTAATATATTAATCATACAGAATACAGCTCTCATGAGATTTGTGAAAGAATATTTGGAAGTTATTTGAAGAAAGTTTGAAAATGTGATTTGAATATATCAAAATATTTAAATGAATTAAGAAATGAATGATTGATATGATTATGATATTCTGAATAAAAGAAAGGTGAAAATCAGCAAATGTGTTTTGATTTTTCAATGATAATAATGTTAACAGTATATAAAATAGCAAAACCTAAGCACAGAAAAGAGATATGGTAGTAAGGGAAGTACATGCTTATGAAACATGTGTACATGCTTTTCAAACAAAACTAAGTTAGAATGCTAGCTCTATCTTAACTTTCTAATGTGATAAAGTTATGTAACTCTCTGATGTATAGTTTTGTCATTTGTAAATTGAAGGCAAAATGGCCTTAGATTGTGTTTGAAATCTGGGAGATAACAGATGCAAAGAACCTAACAAAGAGAAGCTGCTCTATATAGCTGGTTTTTGGGGGTGGGGCGGGGGGATACAGGGGGTGAGTATAGAGGAAGGGTTGTTATAATTTGTAGGTACATTGAAAATAATGACATTTAGATTGTGCTTTGATTTTACTTTTGTGACTAGTTTTGTAATTTTGAGATACATATTTAACTTTGATGAGACTGCCTTTTATAAAATAAAAAACATACACTTTAATAGTGACTGTGAATGTTAGAAAAATATTCATAAAATGCCTAAAGTGCCTATCAGTAAATGCTCAAAAAATAATTGTTATTGTTCTTATTAGTAAGTAGTACTGCTGCTGTTATTTTGACTTTTTTTGTGTGAAAAACATCTGTTCACATTTAAAAAAAACTCTCTTAAATGTTAAGCCAAAATTTACATTTTTTATTCATAAGACTTCTATCCATTTTTTAAAAATATATACTGTTCATAATATGCTTCTTTTTCTCTTTGCACTAAAATTTCAACAATTTGCATTTGATGTGGTTCATTTTACTCTTAGCTATTGTTCTTTTATGTCCTCATTAAATTTAGGGTCTAAGCTTTCAGAAAATTCTTACCTTCATCTGTTTCAGACCGTCAAATAGAAATCTGTTCTCGATCATCAGATATAGTTTATCTAAGTTAGCTTTTATCTTAGAAATGTGTCACTGATATTAGATTGTCTTGGACATATATGGATATGAATCAATGATATGACTATATTTCCCATTTCTCTTATTCCTCTGCCTTTACTGCTTAAGGAGACAAAAATTCATACATACTACTTATCCCTTGACACTTGGCTAGTTTCAGCTCTATGAAAATTCCAGTATTCTCAGATGTGAAATCTCATTACACATGCTCTTAATTTCACAAATATTTGGTTGTTTTAGTCTTCAAGGTTTTATGCACTTCCCTTATTCATTATTGGGAAAGATTTTCTTCATAATTAAAAAAAACTGTAAAGTTGCCAGTTTTAAAGAGAGTAACACAAAGAGTACTGTTTTAAAATTTTAGACTGATAACTCTAGTTGCTACATTTTGAAAAGAGTCTCAATGAACTAGTCTAAACAATAAAAATCATTTAAAGTACTACATAATTGGTCTTTTGAATAAGGTATAGACAGATGTCTACTAAAAAAAGAGTGCCTAGATTTTCAGAGAGGAACTATAATTAGTTTCATAGAGCAGGAGTTAACGGATTTAGTTTTTAAAAGTGGCACGCATTTTCAGGGTAGAAAAAGGGAAGATTATTAAAAAGCAAAAGGAACAGTGCATGTCAAAGAAAGCAAATATAAAGTGTGTGATGCATTTATCAAATACTGAAATTTTTAGGAGGTTAGAATAATGTGTGCCCAATTAATATATCTGAAAAGTTGAGCCATGTAATGTTTATTGACTAAGTGGATTAAGGGAAGATGGTAGGGAAGGAAGGAAAGGAGGGAGGGAGACTGAGCCATGCAAGGTAAGAAAGATATCTCTTCATCTTTTTAAAAAAAATTTTATTGTTATGTTAATCACCATACATTACATCATTAGTTTTTGATGTAGTGTTCCATGATTCATTGTTTGTGCATAACACCCAGTGCTCCATGCAGAATGTGCCCTCTTTAATAGCCATCACCAGGCTAACCCATCCTCCCACCCCCCTCCCCTCTAGAACCTTCTGTTTTTCAGAGTCCATAGTCTCTCATGGTTCGTCTCCCCCTCCGATCTCCCCCCCTTCATTCTTCCCCTCCTGCTATCTTCTTCTTTTTTTTTTCTTAACATATATTGCATTATTTGTTTCAGAGGTACAGATCTGTGATTCAACAGTCTTGCACAATTCACAGCGCTCACCATAGCACATACCCTCCCCAGTGTCTATCACCCAGCCATCCCAT
>NC_138376.1:45648998-45668811 GCF_054177405.1 Leptonychotes weddellii | reverse complement strand
TTCAATTTAATAGAACCAAATGGAAAGATGAATGAAGATTATAAACCTTGATTCCTTCAGTTCTCTCAGAGTAACTCTGTGTGTCTACCCTCTGGAGTTCTTGACTTTTCTCTTCTTGTAAAGCTAAAGATATCAGTTATTTCAGTCACTTTTTAAGCTGGGCCTGTCATGATGAGAATTAAGCTGAACAAATAGTGTTGCTTAATACATACATTTGATAAAATTTCAGAGCAAAATGTCTTCAACATTTTTATCCTTCACTGAGGACCAGCTTGTAAACTCACATAAGTAATTAGTAGCAGAATCTAGATTACAATCTAGGACTCTCAACACCCACTTTCCGTCTATCATCACAATGAAAAGGGTGCAATTCACTTCTAGCAGTAAGGTGCCATTTAATGGGATGCAGTTCATGACAGGAAGGTGAGAGAGACTCTTTTAGCCAGAAAGGTGCCAGAAAGTATATGAAGAAGAAAGCCCTACACTGAGGGCAGGAGAAATAAGGGTATTATAGGTCACTGGCATGAACTGGGGAAGAGGCAGAGAAGGGTAGATACTCCGTCTGTGACCTAAGTCACTGATTAAAGGCAGATGCAACTGGGCTCCAAGTGGAAATAACATGTCCATGGTCTTTAAATTATTGGGCTCTCTGCTGTTGTATTTAGAGATTAAGGAATGTACACATGAAGAACAAGTATACCAAATTTATTGTTACCAGTCTTTTCAAGATGTGCTTCAGTTTAATTATACACACGTGAAATTTTTAAAAGATAAGGCAATATCTCAAATGTTAAGAGACTTTCCACCTTTTCTTCATCCTTTGTGGTTTTACTAGTAACAAGCCATTAAAATGAATTAATAATTCATTTGACAATAAATAAATATTTACAAAAAATGCATTTTGAGGATGTATATGAAGAGGAACAGAACATACCACCCCAAAATATAGGATAAGGAAAATCTTGAGCTAATTATTTTTAAGAAACAGAAGACAAAGAAGCTCTGAAAACCATAAAAGTTACCCTTTTTTAAGAGATTTACATTTAAAGGAAAAAATTTCCGTTTTTAAGGGTGTCTCCTTCTCTGTACCAGGAAGAGGATGACTAAATCTCTCTAGAAACTCTTATGAAGGGAGAAGACAAGACTTAAATTTGCATAATCATTTTACCTTTGTTTACTGTGCTTTCCCTTCTGACCCTACGTACATATATGGCACAAATTCTGTTGTTAATTATGTCAGCAAATACTTAGAGTTCCTTTTTATTAATTTCGTTTATTAATTTGACTTAAATTTTGTTTAGTTGTAAACTTTTTTGCCAGTTATAAAAACATGTAAATAATTGCAAACTTTATGTTCAGACAGGGAAAATAAGCTCAACTCTCCGTATCACTAAATCCACAACTGCTTCTTTAATGAGAAGATAAAAACAACATGCATAAATTAGTGCAATTTTATTTCTCCTTCCAGGGTCATATTTTCACTACCAAAAAGAATGAATATTCAGTATAATCAAATAGCTTTGGGGAAAATACACATAATTGTCCTAATTCTACTTCCAGGGGATTGGTTTTTAAACCTCCTAAAATAGACATTGATCATTATTATCTTGTGTTTTGCTCCATATAGATTTTTGAAAGTGAACTTTTTACATTTGAAAATATTTTCATAAAATATTTTATAAATTGTTTAACAAGATGTTAAAAAACAAATTCAGCTGAGTAAATTTTAAAGATCTTATTGGCTTCATTCAATGCTTCATGAATTGAGCAACATCCAATTTAGCGTATAGGAAAAAGCTCCGAGGAGCTGTATAAAATGAAAGACTTTTATATTTTATAGGCAGAAGGGAGCGAGGAACAAAGAGGTTATACTAGACAAAAAAAGCAGATTGGTTATGGCAAGGTCATTTTCCTTGAGGGAATAAAAGGAGTCTATCAGGCAGATTACCTAAATAGTGCTAATCAGGGAATTCCTGATTAAGTGGTTTAAGGTTGTTGGGAGAGCTGAAACTGTAATTAAGCCTAAGTTAGGTGACATGGGGCTTACCACAATTGACTCCATTTTGGGCTTCCTGTCTTATTTTTAACAAAGATAAAAAAATAAATGAACATTTAAACCACTTTGATTTATTTAAGCGATCTATTTTTTTCATCCTTTTTGGGAGGTGTCTAAATTTTTATTTCAATAAATACATTTCTGTATTAAGTAACTACTTATTCCAAATGTCTTTTAACCTGCTCATGTAAGATATAATTACATGTAGTAGCAAATGAAAGTTATACATTGTGATGTGTTCAGATTATAAGTGGGATCTAAATATTTTATAATGAGAATGAACTAAGCAGAACTTTAATTTACTAAAAATCCTTACTGAAACAGCTACATTGTGGTTCTGTTCAAAGTAACCACCTTACCTTTTCTAGAATGTCCAATTCTCCATGTAATAGGAGAGAAGAAAATGGACATGGGCTCCTGCTGACAAGGCTCTTCTTACTAGCAGTTACTTAAAGCAGTGTTATTTCTGATACCAGAACTTATACTGTGCACCTCCATAGTGGTCCAACCATTATTTCTTTGAATTTTCCTAGAACATATATTTAAGACCCTTTAATTCACGTGAAACAACCAATGAATGATTCACCATATATTTTTATGAATAATATATATATATTTATTTATATATGACTATATATACTCATTCTCAAAATTAATTATATTTTTCTATATTTTAACTTTGGAATGGTCCCTAATAACGGTGTTTGAGATTTATTTTCTTCTAAAGGGCTATGGGGTTGTAAAACCCTTTTTATATATAGATTATTTAATATCTCATTTTAATCAAACTTGTAGTTATAAGAGACATGCAGGTTCCAAATAAGTAATAAATTTACTTAAATAGAAATTATATTTATTTGAAGCTTTATTAGAAATGAATTAATCTGATCTTAAAATTTTACTGTTCTTATGTATTTTAAGTTGACTTTAGCTCATGGTGATATCATCTAAAATTCTTTTGACATGGAAAGAAAGACATATGATTAAACAGATAATCTTTGCCATCATACATTCCCAGGACCTGTTGAATTAGAAAACCTAGAGGATTGAATGACACATTTTTCCTTCATTTAGTTTTCTTTATGTGATCTTGTGCATGATCCGAACATCACAGGTGTGTGTGTGTGTGTGTGTGTGCGCGCGTGCACGTGTGTGTGTGTTATAAGAAAAAGAAGAACTAGGCTCACCTGGCTGGCTCAGTCAGGCTGGCTCAGTCAAGGTAGCATGTGACTCTTGATCTCAGGTTCATCAATTTGAGCCCCATGTTGGGTGTAGAGATTGCTTAAATAAATGAAACTTTAGAAAAGAAAAGAAAAAAACAAGACAAAAGAGGAAGAGAAGACAAAGAGGAGGAGGAGGAGAGGGAGGAGGAAGAAGGAGAAGAAAGGGAAAGTGCGGGGAGGGGAATAAGAGTAAGAAGGGGAAGAGGAATGGAAGGAAGGAAAGAAAAGATACACACATGAAAAGATATGGGTGCAATAAAATAGAGAAACAAAAAACAAAACAATGAGAAGCACAGAGAGACAGAAACAAGCAAAAGAAGCTTTTACGAATCTTTTATTATCTTTCTCAAAATGTCTATCTGTGCAAAGAGTTTTTCCCTTCTTTTGCTAGGCATAAGGTCTTGGAAACTGGCAGCTGAAAAAGAAGGCTCTATTGCATAATAGTTTAGAACATGGGTTCTGAAGTTAGACTACCCGATAGTAATTCATTTCCACCACATATTAACCCTATGACCTTGAATAAGCTACTTAGCGATTCCAAACCTTAGTTTCATCATATGTAATACAGAGAAAATCGCAGTACCCACTTGTTCTGTGATAATGAATGGATGACTTGTACAATGCTTAGCAGAGCACCTGGTACAAGTTAAATGCTCAAAGACTATATTATTATTAGTATTATTACTACAGCACATAGAAGAGATAAATATGAATCAAATGATAAATTTTATATATTTAAAAAATATTTTTTAACCAAAATAAACAGGAACAACTTTACATCTACTTTAACCCATGGAAAAGTGATCAGTAAATATTATACCTGAAATTGTTTTAACCTTACAAATTTTCCAAGAGGATATTATCAGCCTCCATTGCATGGTATTACTAGCCATTATAGCCACTGAAAAGCTCCAATCTTGTTTTCATAGTTTTTTTTTTTTTTATAGAATCCTCGGAACCTACCACAATGGGTAATTGCAAAGAACCTCAAATAAAGAAAGTTGAATTTTTGTATGTAGCTGTTGGCTATAATGACCTGTTTAGTTTTGAAGAGTATTTAATAAAAACACAAGTTGTTTGGAATATTTGACATAATATATTTTGTATAAAAATAGATGCCTGAAAGAAAAATTAAGGCTGCTTTTGGTTTGTGATGTTAAGATTCTTTTTAGAACTTATAAAACTGAATTCAAATAATTGAGCATAATTTCAAAAGAAGAAAGAACATCACATTATCTGATATCTCTCCCTTGCTGCTCTAACTGAATATTGCTGTTTAAATGTAGTTTGCATAAGAGCATTCAGACTGAATCCATATTAATTTCTACATCTTGACCTACGACCATACTTGTCCATATTCTAATCTTCAAAAGAAGCCAGTCATCTGCCCACAATCTTTGTCCCTCTTCAAATAATGTAGAAGACTGAGGCAGAGATTAAGAAAGGGATAAACATGTTTAATGTCTACTGGTTTTTCATGCATAATGTTGGATTGGAAAGCCTGGACTTGTAATTTATTAATGGCATAAGATAAAGGTGACTAACAAAGCAGAACTCCAAAATTACACAATGAAAACACTCAATGGATCTTTGAAATGGAATTGCCTATATGTTGAGTCTATTAGTTGAGATCATATTTTAGAGCTAATTAGGAGAAGAGTTTGCAAGAATCAGAATTAATACTTAAAAGAGATATGGATGTTTTTAGAGACAAAATGTTTTATTTGCTTTGATTTGAACTTTTAAATGAATAAATGAGAAAATATTACTGGATGTAATCCAATGAAAGAAGAATTTAAGAAGTATGAATTTTAAATATTTGTATCTCTGAACTGAGTAGTTGAGAACTCACATGCAAACTCTAGCTTTGCTTGTTTCACTCATGACCTACATTTTAGCTTACCTTTAGTCTCCCACCCACCATGATATGTGTTAAAACTTGGGGTGGAATCTCCAAGGGCCATATATGTTTTTTTCCTTTCCCTTACCTTTATCCCATCCCATGCTTGGGCAGTACACACCAATATTCTCTTCCATGGTAGACATTTAGGAAAATAGTTTTTAATAAGAATGTAGGATACTTTCTTAGTTTATGTATGTCCTTGTGGAAATATTTTCTAATATACTTCCTTTTCACCAACACAAAGTCTGAGAAAAATTATCCTCTTCTGTTCTCACTATGCATCTCTCTGCTTTTAGCACTTTTTACAATTTGTTACAATAATTGATTTTCTCATCTATTTTTCTCCACTAGTTTATAAGTTCATTGAAAGGAGCTATTGTTACTTATTCATCTTGGAATAGTCAGCACGTAGCATTTTGTGTGGTATTGTACTAAGAATTCAATCCGTATTTGAAATAATGAATAAATGAGTAAATGCAATGAGTATGAAGGGAGAAAATAATGGAAAGACACATTTCTCACAGGAAACATTTAGGAAGAGAATTTTTAAGTACCTCATGTGTCTCTAAGTTTTGCAGAGACAAAAATAGACTAATTTATGGTTCACTCTTACCTCTCAAGATTTTTCCTGCCTTCACAAAATCTCTTGGAACATGCCATATATTATGGCTTAGTCTAAAGGAAAAGTTCCAATAATTGGATTGGTTAGAAAAGTGGTGAATAAGTAGATTGTCCTACCAGTAGTTCTTGTTAAGATAAATGCATTGCTATGTTTTTTGTTGTTTCAGTCTTTTCAGGTTTCTTTCTCATCATCATACATAATATAGGACCTGTTTAATCAATGACATGTTTTTAAGGTTCAGGTCAATGGAGAAGCGTAAGAAAATCAATTTGTAAATTTATAATTCATAACCCAGACTGGAACACTGTTCTTGTTTACAGCTATTTCTTTATGATGTTAACTAATTGTTACTATCAGAGGGCTTGTAACAATTATTTTTGGTTTCTGTCTGTTGATTTCAATAAAATAGAGGTTGAGCACAGTGAATTTCACTATTTGGTTGTCAAAACACGGCATAATGTTATTAAGTAAACTAAGGCTAGTTATGCATTATTTTAAATCAAACACTTAACAGTAGCTAGAGTTTAGCTCACAAACATAGGCATGAATATCATTTGGCATTTAAATACTAAATCATCAGATAAATTTCTAAAGCTTCATTTGTGTGAGTACTTTTAGGAAAGTACAAGAAAATTAGGAACACTTGCGAGGTGTTCAAAATAGGGCCAACTTCTGAACTCATTCCTTGATGTCTAAATATCAGTATATGAGTTGTCCCATGGCCTTCAGAATAGAAATTATTGAGTTTAGAAATTATTAGAAATTATTGAGTCTTATTATTAGGTAGGAGAAGGGAAGGAAGTGAATTGATGGTTAGGGTTAGGGTTATGCAGATATAGTTTGTTTTTCTTTGAGGCAGTAGTTTAATGGAATGTGCTGGAAAACTGCTAAAATGCTAAAGCTAGAACACCCTTTGTTTAGTAAAGAGTTTAACCTTGCCCAAAAAGAGGTCTGTCTTTTGTTCTTGGTTCCTGGGAGATATCTCTCAGCCTTTGGAATGTCATGCCTGGTAAGAGTGTCTTTGTTTGCCTGGGGGCTTTGGGCCAGCCAGATAGTAACAGTGTGATTAGGGCCACTTCAACAAGGTGATGTAGGGTGGTGGCTTTGGGTTCTGCATGGGGTGTCAGCTCAACCTTCTAAAGGGCTGAAGACTGAGGGAAGCTACCTGGACAGTAAATGAGGCTTATGTGATTGAACCCCAATAAAAACTCCAAACATCAAGACTTTGGTGAGCTTCCTTGGTTGGAAGTACTCCATGTTTGTTGTCACACATAGTTTCTAAGAGGTGTTACAACTGTCTATGACTCCATGGAGAAAGGACATTTGGAAGCTGCATGTTTGGAACCCTCTTGGACTGTGCCTTATGCCTTTCTTCCTTCGAGTGATTTTAATCTGTATCCTTTCCCTGTAATGCACTGTGACCATAAAGATAACATCTTTCAGTGAGTTCTGTGAGTTCTTCTAACAAATTATCAAAATTGAGGGTGATTTTGAGAATCCTCCCAAGCCTGCAGTTGAGGATGGTCTTATGTGGGCTGTACCCTCCAACTTCATAGTTGGCTAACTCTTGCACCCTCAACTCTCTTTTATCTATAAAGTAATATCCATTTGATTGGTAAAAAACTTTTCAGAAACAAAACAAACACTAAAAGGAGTAATCATTTTATACTAGTTATCTATTGCTGCATAATAAACCACATAAAAATTTTGTGACTTAAAACATCTTACTGTCTCTCAGTTTTATAGATGGATTGAGCTCAGCTTGGAATCTCTCCCTCCTCATGAAACTAGTTTAGACTTGTCCACAGCATGGTGAGCTTAAGGTAGTCAGACTTCTTACAATGGTCAGACATCCCTCTGAGCAAGTATTCTAAGACCGTAGGAAAGCTGCAGGGCTTCTTTTGACATAATCTTTAGAGTCACACAGCATCAATTCTTCATTTTTTGGATAAAAATGTCATGTTGCTGATCCTAGTTTGGGGGGGGTCATCTACATGAGAATAATAAATGCTATCATCCACTGGGTGACCATTTTTGAGACCATAACAAAATATTCAATATGATATCAGGAAAAGAGTGTCCACCTATAATTAACAAAACACCAACATTATTTTTTTAAATGAGGTTAAAATAAAGATACTTTCACAGAAACAAAAACTGAGAGAGTATGTAACAAACAGATTCTCAGTAAAAGAAATTTTAAATGAGCACTTTGGCTAGAAAGAAAATAGTTCCAGATGTAAGTACTATGATATAAGTAAGAAGGATGTGCAAAAAGATTAATAAATTTGTTGCCAAATCAAATAATTAACTAAGACAATGATAATAATATACTTTCTTGACAAGTGACAAATTAAGTGGACAAAATTTAGTAAGAATTGAGAAAAATTATACAACACAATACAAGCTTGATCTAATAGACATATGTAAAATTCCACCAAAGAAGTTGTCAATATAGTATTCTCAAGAACATACAAATATTAAGAAAAGCAATTTTAAAAGTAAATATAAAATATGATTATTTGAAATAAGTTTAAAAGCAATATTTAGCCAGAATTGAAATGTATAAGTATAAAACTATAATAATGCATAGAACTATAATCCTGTTTTTTATGACATTAAAAAATTAGTACCTCCTATTGATTGTCTCTATATCAAGAGTGGAAAAATATGACTTAAACTATATTCTGAAAATGTAAAGCTTACTAAGAATTAACCAGCTAGGAATTTGTAAAAGTTGGATAAATCCACAGCCATATAAGCTATTAAGGAATCACCGCCTAAAATGGCTCTGGAACAAACATTTTTAAGCTTGAATTATTTTAAACTATCTGGAAAGAGGAAACTTACATGTTATGATACCTGTGGTAAAACATAAAAAGAGGGAATATTATGCAACTTAGTGCCAAAACTGACAATGAGAACATAAAAAAATGAAAAGCATTGATTAATGACAGCACTTTGAGGTCTCATTCCAACTCTGACTCATTAGTAGTAGCTGCTGACAAGTATTATGTAAATAATGAATCATTAGCCTCATTTGCTTTCACCAGTTATGATATCTGCCATGAACACATGTGGTTCTACAGATGACAAGCATTTTCCATTCTTGCTATAAAAACTATTTTGAAATAACATAGATAGAAAGTCCCATATAATATCATCAGAATCGATTTCAACATTATAGTAGAAAGTAATCAGCTACTATGATTAAGATGTGTTCACCCCAGGAGTCAAAGAATGATAATATCTTGGGAAATCTATAATGTATCACATCAATAGATCCAAAAAGAAAAACATATAGGTCTCTCAAATGATGGTATAAATTTAACAAATATTCCTGGTAAAGGACTCAAAATTAGTAATGGCAAGATCTCTCCTTAATATGATGATGGTGAAAGTTTTCTGACATGAACTAATGGCTAACATCGTATTTTATGGTGAGACTCTGCTGGCTTTACCACTACCAGCACAGTATTTTACTTGTAAGTGTTTTGTTTTGTTCCATTTTAGTTCTATCTAATGCAGTAGACATAAAATTGAATTAAGGGTTTAACTTTTTGAATAAAGGAAGGTACAAAATTACCATTCAGTTAGAAGTTATAATGCAAAAGTGATTATTTTAGTAAGAGGAATTAGAACATGAAATAGCTAAAAATAGCCCCAACTACAAATGCTTAGACTTCTTCCAATTAGGATGTAGAAGAATGTGAAAGATACTTGTTTCATGATAACAAGAAAAATAAGAGCAAATAGTGACTGTAGTATTTTATGAGGCTAGCAAAGAGCAGTAGACACAAGAAAACCTTGAAGAACTAAATTCCTGAGAAAAACAAGCCTTTCTTACATAAGTGACAGGGGCTACAACTTCCATACCTGGAGCAGGCATTTGGACTGGGACAGGTCAACTGAGGAGTGGCCCTAACATGGAGAATATTTGCAGGGACAAAGAAAAATCAGCTGAGCGTTAGATGAGGTAAGGGTAGATAGAATGGAATAAAGTCAGGAAGACCCCAAATGTAGAAGCAAATCAAATGACCAAACAGTTTTTCCCTTAGACACATACTCAGGTTTAACCAAGAAAGTTACCATGGAAGATGGGTTAGATAACAGAGAGTAATTCCATAGTTCCACATAATCTCATGGTGCTAGATTCCAGGGCTCTGACAGAATGGAAATGTAAGGTAAACAGAAAATATCTCAAACTGCTACCCCAACACAATCGGGGTGTACTACTAGTAAGACCAATACCATATCCTGACAAGATGGTGGAAGTTTGGACTTAACACAGGTGAACCCACTCCAACCGCAGCTCAGTTTGAATTGAGGAAGAACGAGCTGTTATCCTAACTACTTGATAAAGGGGAAAGGGCTTGTATCTGTTGGAAAATAAAATGAACACAAATATTATTACAAAATATTGCTGCATTGCAAATTATCCCTAAACTTCATGGCGTAAAATACCAATTTTATTATATCTCACGATGTCCTAATATGAATTTTTACATAAACTGGGCTTTCTGAAAATGGTGAACAAACAAATGTTAAAAAAAAGAAATTTGCAAAAAAAATTTTTTTCTAAGTTTATGCACAAAGACACAATAATTATTTTGCTTTTGTAAAATCTTTGAAAATTCCAAATGGAAATATTAAAAATCTATTACCAGTTTAAATTAGGAATCTTGTCTCAATGAAAAAAAATTATGTTTTTTTTCCTGTGAATTGCTCCTGCTGAGCTCTCTAATGACTACCCCTTTCTTGTGTTTGGCATGTCCCTTAATGATATCAGTCTGAATCCATAAAATTTTAGTTATTTCAGTTATTGAGAGTCTCATTTCAATAATTAAAACTTGGTCTTGTTCACTTAAGTGCCTCAATTTCACATCTGATTCAAAGCCCACCGGGAATAAGTACAAGTTAAAGCATGGTGAATGTGGGAGCCTCTGTATGGTTTACAAGGTGAAGGGACAGAACAGCTTGGAATGAAGGGACTAGGGCAGGCTCCAAACGGAATGTATGAGGCCAAACAGGAGGGATTGGAGTCCAGAAGAGCATCTCACAAATGACTGAAACTTAACTGTGAGAGATCCAGAAACCAAGGTATCTTACAAATCAACAAGTAAACACAGAGATTTGAGGCAAATACTGTAGTATTTAGGAAATTCCCAGCAGATACAGAGGAAACAAATTGCTGAGTTCTACCTCCAAAGAAAGCTGAATATCTTGCATTGTCATAATGGGTTAAAACATGTGATCTCTCTCTTGATTTGAACTAATAAAGCTATTATACCAACAAACAAGTTAGAAAATGCTCCATTGTAAACAAATTGAATTGTATTGAAATAATTTTAAAAAGGAGTAAAAATATTCCTTGTCCCCATTTCCGGCAATGTTAGGCTGAGAGTTCCGTTGTGGAGGTTAGAGAGCAAAACGGGCTGCCCTTTTATACCAAGGTCTTCCCAGTACTCTTCCTCTCATCTTGGGACAAGGAGGACAGAAGGTAAAGGCATTTCTTTAGGTGCTTGTCCTTATTGGACAGGATAATGTGAGTAATCCCATGCTTCACCTATCGAGGATGGTGACAGTGTGGTGGTGCTGCTAGTCATTATTGTTTCTCTGCCTAATACCAGTGGTTTGTTCTTTCTGTATTTTGTGTGTTTTAAAACCATTTCCTAGTGATGCATTTGCTGGTTCATCAAAGGCCTAGATCTTACCCACACATGATCTCCTGGCATGGGAGAGCCACTTGAAATGCAACCTTCTCCTTTACTCCCTGACCCCAAGCCATGCCACTGCCATCTACCTCACAGCCTTGTGCAATTAGAATCCTCTCCCAGAAAGTGGCCTTCTTGGAGGCGTAGGAAAGAACACCTAAGATGCCGTAACCGTCCAAAGTATCTAATGGACTCATGGGGAGGCCCTTACCATTGCTATGTTAAGTGAAGAAAGTCTAGGCTGTAATTTCAGTTCTGCCTCCTCTCTTCTGCCCCTTCTGTGCCTTCTTAGCAGCAGAAACGGAGCTGTTTTAGTGACTCAGCAATTTTCTGATAAGAGGGCATCATTTATTAGAGCTTAGGAAAACGTGTTCTAGGCATTTTTTGGTGAAGAAGTTGGAAAGAAAAGAGATGGACTGGTTGTTGCTGCAGAACTTCATTCATATAAAGACCATACTTTCTCACTCCTGGTCTACTAATTGTATCTCTTGATTAGTTCACTAAGAGTCTGACCTTCCTCTAATACCAGGGAGCATGAGAATTTTATATGAAGATCCAGGTATTCTTCTGACCCTGGAGCATTTAGTAACTTTTCTGTAACTGCACTTTAATGACAGCATTATTTGCATTAGCTACCCTCCTACACCCACCTAAAATATAGATCTTAATCAGTACCTCATAACCACTTTTGTAAGTATACCTCTGTGATAGAGATTTATGAAAATAGGGTAAGATATCTATGGGTTTTTTGATCCTCTGCAGTCATCTATAAACACAAAATGTATGCAAACCCTTATCTTAGAGCATTTTATATTGTCAGGGATGATATGGGTACATTCTACCCAAAGAGATGGATGGCTAATACTCCTTTTAGGCCATTTTCAGTTGCATAGTTGACATTTCGGCATAAATAAAATATTCAGAGTAGCATGAAAGGTGCAAATTAGGATTGGTAATAGCTCTGGTATCAGATATATTAATATCATTTTCTGAAGTTATTAATCTCATACAAAATTCTCTCGAGAAAGACAAAGAATGAGCTATATAATTACACAAAATATAGGCATCTTACAATTGCTTCCTGTGATGGCTCTTAAAATGATTGCTCTCCATGTGAATATTTTAGTAGTTGTAACTATCTAATTAGAAATACTTAGGTATAGTAAATTAAAAAGTTTGTTTCATCTACTGTAACTCTTGAATAAATCACATCAGCAGTTAAGCAAAGGAAAAGCATTCAGAAGTTCAAATCAAACTGAAGTTTAAATCAAACCATTTTCAGTTTTGAGGTACTTTCTGAACTTCTCAGATTGACAGATTGTCATCACCACACCTATTCCTCTAAGGAACATGGCTGATTTTCTCATTGTGACAGAGCAGAAAAGTGGTTTTCTGGTAGCAACACTAGCGTTTCTGCCATCTCTTAACACCAAATTTGACACAAATGGAACACAACATCCTATAATTTTCCAAAAAGTGGCACCAGAGATGTGACACCATCTTAAATTACTGTCAGCTCTAGTCCCTGAACTGATGGCTTACTGCTGAGAAAGGCAAAGCTGGAGATGAAATTCTCTCATGATGACTGCATGGGATCTTTGTCAACACTCGGAATTCTGGGAATTTTCAATACTCTGATTATCACTGTGCATGAGAAAAAGACAATAAGAACAGAGATTTGAGCATTAAGGAAGATTTATGCTTGTTAGAAAGGAAAATCTGTAATCATAATATACGCTATATTATTATCAATCACATTCCTACAGTTACAAAGAATAGGTACCTAAAATTGCATTGCAGTGAGAGTATTTTATTTATAAGTTGAATTCTATTATAGAGGACCTTCTCTTTGTCTGATACATAACTAATGACAGAGCACATTGTCTCATAGCATTCCAGCTCCCAAATAACCTTGTGAGGTGAATGGTTTCCCCTTTTGTAAAGCAGAAACTGAGACACACAAATGTTATTCACCTTATTTCAGATCACATAGCTAGCAACTCTCTGGCATGGAACTTTAAATTAAGTCCACTTCAAGATCAATACCTTTTCTTATATGTCACAATTGTCTTTAAAGCATGGAAGGGACAAGGGGTGAAATGGTAAGAGCACATACCTCTCAAGGTTTCAGCCAAACACAGATCTAGGATTCGGATTTGGAAAACATAATATATTGGCTTTGAAAACAAATGTTTTCAAAACAAGATTTAAAAGTCACATGTTGTCTTCATTATGGAGGCACCTATATGAACTACTCATCATCAAAAACAAAGACAGAAAGGTGAATGCTAGATACACTCATTATTCATTGCATAGAGCAGGAACTAAGCCTTAAACAATCTAAAGTCAGGTTTCATAAACATGGGTGGTTGTCTCTTTTAGGACAACTCTATTTCTGTTTTGTCATTGTGACTTATGGTCTGTAGTATCTGCTTATAATGTCTCCAAAAAAATGAAGAGAAAATACATTCTGCTTGCAGAGACTTAAGAATTTTTCTCTTTAATAAGTAATTCAAGGGGCGCCTGGGTGGCTCAGTTGTTAAGCGTCTGCCTTTGGCTCAGGTCATGATCCCAGGGTCCTGGGATTGAGCCCCGCATCGGGCTCCCTGCTCAGCAGGAAGCCTGCTTCTCCCTCTCCCACTCCCCCTGCTTGTGTTCCCTCTCTCGCTGTGTCTCTGTCAAATAAATAAATCTTTAAAAAAAAAAAAAGTAATTCAAGTTATATATAGAACTCCAAACCCTAGTCTCTTAGAAGTTAACAGTGTAAGCTGGCAAATCAGAAAGGGACGTTATCATTTGATTTACTAACTCACTGGCACTCGCAGCACCGCACTAATTAATGAGAAGGCAAAAATAGGAATCAAGAAACTCAAGACAGAGGAAGATGATTCTAGTTTAGGGTACCATTACCAAATACTAAACCAAAAGTGAATGGCTTTGAGGTTTCGGTGAGCACTGGGTATCTGCTGTCTGACCAAGGAGAGTGAGTACCAACTTTGTGATCTCGAGTCACAAGCACCCCTTGATTTCCCCTCTCTCTTATTATACTACATGATCAGAAGAGAAAACAGATTTTTTAAGTCAATAAAATTTAAGAAATGTTGTCAGAAAGAAAATTGGCAACTACTTAGCCATTTTTTTTTCAGCCCTGCAATTTTTTTAAGGGTACCTTCCAATTATAATATGAAACCTTACTTTGACAATAAAGCCATATGGTCCTTCTGAAAATAATTCACTAGTGGCTCCAGACACTATAATCAGCACCAAATGCTAGGGAAATCCCGAAATAATGATGTCCTGGGAGGTAGTCAATATTCTGACACTAAACAAATGCTCACATCCACTTGGCTTTGTCTTCCTGGAGCCAATCACAAGCCCAGCAGGCAGAGACAAGAGCAAATGGCAAAAGAAAGTACATTTTGAGCAAATGATAACTAGGAAATAGCAACAGTAGGGAGCCAGGACTAGTGTGTATAGCAACTGGAGATGAGAAAGCTCAATTTGATCTAAATTATCTGAGCATCCTTGAGGCATAATATGAGTCAACCTTTGAAGTTCAAACTATGCTAGTCACTCCCATCATTAGGCAGCATGTCTGTGCAGAGATACTACACAGTATCGTAGTAGACTGTAGTATGTGTGTAGACAGGGAAGAGTGTAAGGCTTGTAAAATACTTAGTGATAGTGACTCTTGTTGGATTGTTAAATCTGTGTTCCAGTTGATAAGCAGCTATTTGGATGTGGTCCTGTACCTTTGAAATTACAAATGGACTGCCATTACCATTTTTTTTTTTTTTAAAGATTTTATTTATTTTTTAGAGAGCGAGCGAGAGAGAAACAGCATGAGAGGGGAGAGGGTCAGAGGGAGAAGCAGGCTCCCCGCTGAGCCGGGAGCCCGACGTGGGACTCGATCCCAGGACCCCGGGATCACGACCTGAGCCGAAGGCAGACGCGTAACCATCTGAGCCACCCAGGCGCCCCTGCCATTACCATTTTTGAACTTAAGTTCATTTTTCACGGTTAGGGCTTCATGTGAACATTGAATCAAAGGGAACATAATAAGCAATAACAACCTGTCTTAGTGGAGGGTCAGGACTAAGCCATATTATATACTGTTATTATAGTATACACAGAATCAATTTTTGTGAAGCTTTGCCTGACCTGTGTGATAGCCATATTTATTTTGTAATGGTTCCTATATTATTGATGCTGTGTTTTATTTGGATAATTATTTCATTATTTTCATTATAATTTGTGTGAAAATAATCCTATCAAAATATTCCAGACATGCTAGTAATATGTGGTATGCAAATGAAGACAGTAACAATCAACTAACTATTTTTAATTAACCTAGTAACAGGATGGGCCCATTGTCTGGAAGTGTTCTGAAAACAGTCAGTGTGGCCAAAAACGTTCTTGGCAATTGACTTGAAAAGGGAAATGATAATATATTTTAATTGAAGACATTTATTTAAGAACAGCATTTCCATTTTTATTTAGGATGTGGAAATTTCCATGATGAAGAGGTGGGAGCTTCATTGTCGCCTTTGTAATATGGAAAAAAAAAATGGCTATATTCTTTTCCTCCCATGTAGAGTTGCAAGATGATGCATATGATGCTGTGGATTACAGTAAGTTATTATTGCATTTATTTTACTTTTAACATTTCTAACTCATGATGTAGCCAACTCTTTCAACAGATCCATACTTGCACTCAGGCCCATGTATAAAATGGACATAATAATAATACACATTTCCCAGTGTAATAACTATTAAATAAAATAAGGCACATTAAAATATTTTAAAATTATAAGTATCACCTATAGAAGTAAAACTTCCCATTGAACTCAGAAAATTTCTAAATTAATGAATTTAATTTCAGCTTCCTTTTTATTTGGTTATAGCTGAAATTTATTAAAGTATAATTTAGATATAATAAAATAAACAGATTTTAAATGTACAGTACTATGAGTTTTTAAAATGTATATCATTTAACCACCACCAAAATCAATATAAAGGAAATTATCACAGAATAAAATTTACTTGTGCCAATTTTTGGGCAATCTCCACCCACCTCTCCCTTTCAGAAGTTACTAATATATCACCAGAGCTTAGTTTCCCTATTCTAGAACTTTATATAAATGCAATTATAGGGCGCCTGGGTGGCTCAGTCATTAAGCGCCTGCCTTGGGCTCAGGCCATGGTCCCAGGGTCCTGGGATCGAGTCCCACATCGGGCTCCCTGCTTGGCAGGAAGCCTGCTTCTCCCTCTCCCACTCCCCCCTGCTTGTGTTCCCTCTCTCGCTGTGTCTCTCTCTGTCAAATAAATAAATAAAATTTTTTTAAAAAAAATAAATAAGTGCAATTATGTAGTATATACTCATTTGTGCCTGGCCTTTTTTGCTCAGCATAATTTTTCATTATCCGCAGCACAATGTGGGGGGAAAACCGACATATTCACTTTTTGAAATTCCAACAGGTTACAAACCAGCCAGGTGGCACCCTGGATTATGGTAGAACACTATTGAATTTGTTTTTTCATTTTTGTAGCATTTCTGACCTGTGGCATAGACAACTATATACAACAAACTGATCTTGAAGCCAAGAGAACTGGTTTTTGTCATTTAGTAGTTAAATGATACTGGGCAAGGATTTAAATTCTCTACAACTTATATGCAAAATAGAGATGATAGTAACAAGATTCAATGCTTTAATAAAGGTTAAATAACAAATAACAATGTATATCAAAATGTAAGGCTTCTGGTTTCTGCTTAGCATATAGAAAACAGATAATCTACAAAAGGTATAACTTTTCAAACCATCAGAGATCGGGTCATAGAGAAACTAACCAGTCTGTACTCCAAGAACAGGCAGGACTTTCAAGTAGAAGTGGGGTGTGAGTGCTGACTTATGTAGGGCAAACCACAGGAGGAAAATGAAGTTTCCATACAAGTGGGAAAAATAATTCAGCTAAAACTTTTAATGAATGCTAAAGGTTCTGTGTGGGCTAATGTGAGAGTTGAGAAGCCTTAAGAACTGCAGACACAAAAGATGTTTACATTCATTCATTGGCACTTTTACAAAGAACTTACTGAATACTCATGAACAAAGTGAGAGTAGGGTTGTTGACCCAATAAACTGCCTCAATTTTGCAGGTTTGGAGGAAGAGAGTGTTCACCACCTTGGGAAAATTAGGAAACCTCACTTGGCTCCTTATTTCCTACAGAATAAAAGCCTTCATCTTTTTGGGGAAGGGAAGAAAACTTTATATTGACCCTAAAACAAATGTGAAGACCCATTGTGACTGAAGGAGGGGAATATGAAAAATCCCTCTATCCTTGAGAAAGGGACAGGAAATAGTCCTGAGCCCAGACCATTCGAAATTTTCTTCACCTGGAGGATGGACAATATTATTTCAAAGTCCCACCATGGGGGCGCCTGAGTAGCTCAGTCAGTTAAGCGTCCTCTCGTGATTTCGACTCAGGTCCTGATCTCAGGGTTGTGAGATCATGCCCCACATCTGGCTCCATGCTCAGTGTGGAGTCTGCTTGAGATTGTCTCTCCCCCTCTCCCTGTGCCCCTACCTCCACTCATGCGCAATAAATAAATAAATAAATAAATAATCTTAAAACAGAAACAAAGTCCCACCTTGAAGACACATGGACACACCACCTGCTTCAGACTGAGACTGGATCAGAGCAGCACTTCCCTTGCATTGCACCATTAGGCTGGCAAGCCCCAGAAAAACTAGTATCCGCTGTCCAGTCCTGAAGAGGAGCAAAATTTAAGGGAGACTATTGACCTGATAAAGGAGGTTCTAGAAACCTGGAAGTCTCATGGAAATATGAACTTAGGTAGGACAATTATCTTGGTAGCTCCATTTTACAGATTGGAAAAGTTCCTAAATTCTTTAAATCTTAATTTTTCTAAGGTCACACAGCAGGTAGAGGAGAAGCAATGACTCAAGAATTTAGAGGAGACTAGGAATTACATGGAACCAACTGAAGATGTGAAAGAAAAATATTTTTTTATAATTTTGTGTAGAGTTATGATTTCTCTATTACAGAGCATATATTGTGATATTTTATGGTATATATAATGATGATCTAAAATACAATCTTGTTTGATGGTTGACAACCTAAGCTCTAGAACCAGAAAGTCTAATTTTGCTTCCTAGCTCTGCCCATACTAGCTATGAGAACTATGTGAACAGATTACTTAACCCTTGTGTCTTTCACGTTTCCTCTCTATGAATGGTGAATATAATAATAGCATCTAACTCATAAGGACTTTGTGAGGATTTACTGAGAAAATGCATATTGGTTACTTAGGCCAGCTGTTAGCTAATATCATCACCATCATTAGGAGTAGATATTGTCAAGAACAGATCAAATAAAATTTCAAAAATTAAAGTTCCATTAAAGTGTATTATAGAGATGATGGAGAAAAGAAAGGCATAAATTATAATATTTTTTTTTATTTTGGAGTGGAATCATCAATTTAAAATTTACTATGTTTTATTTTAGTTACTTATGTATATGTGTATGACTGTATTTCCTATTAGATTTTATGTTCTTTCATTATTGGAAAGTTTTTTAACTTCCAAAGTTTTTAATAGTTCTATGCATGTAGTAGATATATTCAGTATTTATTGGCTGACCACAAACGAATAAAGTAATTGTCACCATGTGTAGCACAGAACATGGGAAATGAAGCATCATTCATGTTTAACAGAAAGTTAATTGAAATAAGTAGCTGTTTTTGATTAAGCACCTTTCTCAGTTATTTAAATCCTTTGGAAGCACTGAACTTGGCTGTAATATAAAGGGATTACTTCTTTTGGGGACATGAATTAAGATACATTTGTTTGTGTTTAATTAGATGAGGACCTTTACCAATAGTAATTTCACTGAATTCAAATTACAACCTTATTAAAAAGTGAAAGTTGAATTCCCTTCCTACAAAGCCATTAAACAATGGTCATCTCATTGCATCTTTAAGTTGAGAGGTATTTTCTCATTAGTACAGTTTCTTATTTTGCCACTAATTTGATAAAATAAATAGGGTAAGTTCAATAAATTTTCAAAAAGGGCTTTACATGGGGCGCCTGGGTGGCTCAGTTGGTTAGGCGACTGCCTTCGGCTCAGGTCATGATCCTGGAGTCCCGGGATCGAGTCCCGCATCGGGCTCCCTGCTCGGCGGGGAGTCTGCTTCTCCCTCTGACCCTCCTCCCTCTCATGCTCTCTGTCTCTCATTCTCTCTGTCTCAAATAAATAAATAAAATCTTTAAAAAAAA
>NC_138376.1:45596253-45648498 GCF_054177405.1 Leptonychotes weddellii | reverse complement strand
ATTCTGCATTAGTAGGAGATAGTAACTAGTTGATTCATATACTAATTCAAAGAAGGCTGCTCCTCATATGAAATTAATCTTCCACAGTAAAGATTCATCCTGGAATTGTTACCCACATGGGACCATAATGTGCTTTTTCTCTATATTCCTGCTTGGATAGTAAGAGCATATTCATATTGATTTACAACAGTCAACGCCATGATAACATATGAGTGTTCACTCTTTTGTATAAAACAATTACACTTTGAAATAATCTTTTGAGAAAACTAGAAGGCATTGAAGTGAATGAATCTTTGAGTGTAATATTCTGTGCTAATGAAAGAAGTGACCAATGCTTATAGTCTCAAAAATATTTTGTGTAGTAAAATTAGAGACATCTTAAATATTCTGATACATGCCTACTGATGGAAAAAAAAAGTAGCATGTATTTCTTAAGCAGACACAGAATGTATGGAAATGACTGCTGTAAAGATGAAAAAGAGGTAGGTTGTGACAGATAGGAACTCATTATTTGGAAGAACAAACAAAGCCAATGTGTGTGTATGAAAGAGAAACCTGAGAGAGGTCTCTTTGAAAATTTAAAACTATAAAAATGTAGTCATCAATACATGTGAACAGAATGAGCAGAAAATTAACAAGGTAATATAAAAATAAGTGTTGGTTAGAATCTATTAGTCATCGGCATTGAGATACTTTGTATTTTTTTATTTTATAAGAGGATATGCAAAATATTTCAGTAAAATGCTTTTAATAGGAAAATGATACCTGTAAATCACTGCCATATTTTATTAATTAGAATAAAGGATTGAAGGAGCAATCATTAGTGAAATTGCTAGTGGAATAATAAGCTAAAAATCTGTCCTATTATTTATTTTTCCAAACTTTTAGCTTCCTGCTAATTTAGGATGATAAATATCCTCATGTATATACTTCATTTTGTATATATACATATATATCATGCATATGTATATATACACATGCCTGTGTCTGTGTGTGTGTATGTATGCATTATTTTGAGAAGAGTGAGGTTCTGTGAACTATGAAATATAACTTTATGTTATTATTGTATTAATTCTGAAATGTTCACTCTACTTGGTTATCATCAGGTCTAGCTGTTCCTGTGCCTATAGACATTAGAATTGTTCTACTCTTAATATCTCCATTTCTACAATTCTTCTCTGAAAACAATCTCCATAGCCCCACTTATTAACTACTTTCCTATTTGTACTTTGACCAACTATAAGCAGCTCTTTACCTATCCCTATGGTTCTAATTCTGAGCCTCTTCTGGACCTTCCTGATTTTTCTTGTCCCTAAACCTGGTTTTCTCCCACTATCATCTCTTTTTTCCTTTGATCTTGAGCTCCCAAGCCCTCTTTAGATCACTATGAAATAATCTTCCCTGACTTGAGGAGAACCTATTTTCTTAACAATCTTTAAATTGATCTCTACTTGACTTCTTATTATATTATTCACAATGTCTTTACAATCTTCTAAATAATAAAAATAATAATAGAAAACTGTTCCATAGTGCCCACAATGTGCCAGCATAGTCCTAAGCACTTTACATATATTAACTCGTTTAATCCTTGCAGAAACAAGGGTATTTAGGTGGGAAGATTTTCAGGAAAAGGATCAGCTATATTACAAATGCAGGAAAAGAAAGTAATTATGGATTTTAATGTGATTTTCTGACCCACTTTTTCAATGAAATTCTTCTGTAAAGTCAATTATCTTCTCTCATTAACCCAATTCAAAAGCAGTTTTTAAGCATATCATTCTTGAGCACCCTGTAAAATGTAATATTTGGCCAGACTTCCTTCTAACATTCATTCCTTTCTTTGCTTCTCTGATATTGCTTTGATTTAGTTCTTTTCTTATCTTCATACTATTTAAGTGTTCCTGTTTTTTCTTATTACTCCTCTCTTGCAACCTGAATAAGGGCATTCCAAAGTTTGTGCTTTGACCCATAGGATTGAAGCAGATGTCTCTCATAAAAGCATCCAGTGCCCTCAGCGCAACTCAGACTCAAATGTGCATTCTGATAGACACTCCAGAGCAACCTCAGAATCATCTTGGCTATCAGTGTCCCACTTCAAGGGCATAATGTCTTTCAGCATTTTTCCCCAGGGCATTCTCTGAACTGGCTATTTAATTCAGGGAGCAGCCCAGAAATTCAGCAAGAATTAACCTCTGCAGGCAGTCATCTACCAATAGGTTATGGGAACTGGTGGCTAAATGCCCTGGCCTCTTGCTTTTAGGTGGATAATTCTAGGAGATAATTTTTATGCTTCTTGCAAGTCCTGGTGGCACCGAGCCCAATTATTTACAGCAGCGACCTTGATGATGCATCTTTATATTTAGGCTTTTCCTTCCTCTCTGTCCAACTTTTCCTGCTCCCTCTCCCCTGCTTCCTGGGGTCGTCTTCCAAATAAATGACCTGCCTTCGTCTTCGTTTCAGGTTCTGCTTTCAAGAGAATGCAAACTAAGTAAGCAGATAAATATTTTATGGGGAGGGGGTCTCTTTTTAAGGAAAAGAATAAAAAATGTTAGTTTCTGATAAATTATTGAATACCACATCTGAAACTAAGTATGTACTATATGTTGGCTAATTGAATTAAAAAAAAAAGATACATGACATATATTTAAAAAAAAAAAAAAGTGGCAGGGGTGAGAATCAAAGAACAGGGTCCCAGGGCTGACAGAGGTGGTGTCCCTGTTGAGGAGCCACTCTGCCAGTCTTTGCTGGTCCCTAGGCATGAGTTTATTTTTGTATAATGGGTGAGGGTGGGGGGACACTGTACCCTTCTAGCCCCTTCAAGGGCCTTGTTGATGTTGCTATTTTTGGTATAGTTCCTGCATCCCTGTCCCAGAGTTGTGTCCCCAATGAACATGTGTCTTGAAGCACAAAAATAAATAATGGTGCACAAATTTAAAAAAAGGTGTTTCACAAATTTTATAAAACCATATGACCACATGAAGCTATTCCTAGGGACCCTCCCATGGCCTTGGAAGGGGCACATACAAATGATGGGCCCAGTATCATCATAAGTGTCATTGTCAGCATGAAAAGCCTTGCATCTCGGCTCTTGGCACCAACGCAATAAACAGAGATCAGTGCCCAAAGTGAAAGCAGAGAACAGTTTTATTAAGGACAGTATACTCTCAAGGTGGGACACCAGGCAGGCACAGAGGTAGCAACTGCCCTGAGGCTACAGAGGAAGGGAGTTCATTCCTTTTATGTGAGCTGGGGGGCTTGCATCATGGATAGGGTGGTTTCTAATGGAGGCTGCTTGGCATATGTGTTTACCATTTGTCCACTGCTTTTTCTCTTGACACTCTCTTTCTTAGCAGAGTCAGCTATCATTTCTATGTGTATTTTATCTGATTCTGAGCTACAAATCTCATGCTGGATACACCATCCTGGGTATCATCTTGGGACTTCAAGGATAGTGTGATCAACTAAGCACATTTCTTTCTTAGGTTCTTTTTGTTCCAAATCATAATATTTGGTCCCTCACACCCTATATGCAATTATTTTTACAACATTCTGTAAATGACTCATCCCGTTTCCAATCCCATCCTTTCTAATCAGCAGTAAGTTTCTAATACCTCTTGTCTGTATTTTTAAATATTCCTAAGCATAGACTAAATCCTAATTGAGGTCATCAGCTATACTGTCCAGCTTGCCAATACAGCCAACCCACTGCTTGCAGATTAATGTTTCTTCTATGTAATTCTAATCATATTATTCATTTGCTTATATATCTTTAGGTCTTCCCAGTGCTTAAAGTTAAATATCAATCCCCAGTTTTGTCTTTCAATCTATCAATCAATCGATCGGTTAATCAATCAATCAATGTAATCCTACCTATTTATGCAAAGCTGAGCTGGCAGAAAAAGAAGGAAAATGTTTCTGACACCAGAAACAATGGGAAAAGTCAAAACCAGAAAAATTGAGTATTTACCACAAGATTGCATGATTAGTAAATAGAAAATTTAGTATTTAACTCAGTCATTCTGGCTCCAGAGGAGGACCTTTCACTCTTACTTTATTCTTTAAACATTTTTTTCATTAAACACCATTGAAAGAAAATTATTTCAAAGTTATATTTGAAGAAATTATATAGAAGATAGGATACTGAGACAAAGGGACAAACATGTGAAAGAGATAACAGTTTCACTGTGAGGTATCTAGATGTGTATTTCTTTTTACTTTTACTGATTGATATTTGTTGGGTTTCCTGAATCTGAGAAGTACTTTTCATTAGTTCTGTTTAGTAGTTTTATATGTTTGGTGAAGTTGGTAGGGCCAAGTATACTCATACTTGATTCCCATCCAGGGACTGATGGTGAGGATAAGATGATTTGGTTGACTACTTGAATAAGTGAGGAAAGAAGAGTTATTGCTTTGTTAGAATTGGCCTGACTTTTGGAAATTGTCCATACAAAATATATGAGCATTTTCCATGGACCAGAGGTGAGTGATGAAGGAAAGATAACCTGAGGCCAGTTGAAATCCTCTAAGAAAGTTGCCAGAAGAGGAATGGGAAGCTAAGAAAGACTGGAGTGAAATTATTAAAAATGAGCATCCAAGGAAAATGCACGTCCCCTGACCCTGTTATACAGTCAAATACCACCAGTGGGGGTCTCTGAAGAACCTTTGAAAATACCCACGAGAGAAAAAAATAGTTTTTAAATATACACCAGACCCAGACAACACAGATTCATCTAAAAAAATTATCAATCTGTGTAAGAACATTCTTTCCCACCGAACTCAACTCCTTTTTCCTGATTGGACCTGGTGAAACCATAGTTAGCAGGCTTACAGAGAAAGAAGTAGGATGGCACTGTTCTATCCCACATCAAGAGGCCAACCAGCAGAGGAATAAGGGGGGGAAAGGAGTAAATTTATCTTTAAATCTAAATCAGAGTTTTGATTATCATTGAGACTGTATATTTTCAGTAATTGCTTCAAGACTGTGTTGGGTCTTAAATAACTAGGCTTTTCTATTGCCTAACATTGATTAGAAAAGTCACAATATATAAGTAAGGAGATACAGAGAAATAAAGTTTCTCTTACAAATCAATTCTGTAAACTCTTCTTATTCAATATACCAGTTGCCTATAAGCAATTGATTCTCAATTTAATATATTTAACCTTGATATTAAAAAGGCTCCTTTATTCAACTGTCTAACCAACATATACAAGATATTCACATCCTGTGAAGATAAATTTCTTTGCTAATCTGGAAAATCTTTTTTTGTTTTTTTGTTTTTTGTATGATAAGACCAAATTTTGTCATGTGTCCACCTCTGGACCAATACCATTAATCAGGGAAATGTCAAGTACTGATTTGCTTAACATTGGAATCCTATACGTGGCAAGAAGGAAAGTATTAACATGATTGATTATGACTAGTATCAGTCCTAAAAGTGAAAATGGAGCCAACTTCCAGGGCGTTAGATGGGCTAGTTGGGGAAGAGAAATATATAAATCAAAGCAGCATATTAACACCAGGAAGACTGGTAAAACAGAAGCTATGAACTATCAACAGGATTTACTCATTTCCCCTATGGTTTGGATTCATTAAAATTCTTTCTACCATATCTGTCATTACTCTAAATACTTCTCACTTTATCCACCATTAATATATTAGTCTAAGCCACTATCAGCTCTTGCCTTTTCTGAACTACAATTCCTTGCCTTTTATCTCAAGCAGCTCTTCCCTATTTTGTTGTTGTTGTAGTTATTCTTGTTGCAGTTGCAGGATTCATCCTTTATGGAAAACATGTTGTGTGTTGTTACATAAAAATTAATGAGAATGATATTATCTAAATTCTTCCTCTTTCTTTTCAGATTGACTATATTCTTCACCTTAATTGTATTGATTTCCCATTCTCCATCCCTTGAATTTTGGTCATATCCTTACATAAATACCATGGTGGTTCCTTCTTTATTATTACCCACTTGTGACTCAAGCCAGCTATTTGCTGAATAATAGTGTTGGGTGGGTGTGGAGGAAAGGCACTGGGGCCAGCCACAGCTTTAGTTCAGGATTGTTGTCTGGAGCACTAAGTCTTATGTCCATTATCTTTCAAGACATGGCCTTGCTAGGTTGTTTACATTCAGCTGGTTGATATAACACATGATGAAGCCCCTTAATTCATGGTGTCTGTGTTATAACTTTTTCCTCCCTCCTTTGTTGCAATTAATTTTGGTAATTTCCTTTGGTAAAAACCTGTCTCAAATTGAAAAAAAAAAAAAACCTTATAGTTATTATAGCCTCTCCTTCGGTTCTAATTTCCCCCGTACTTATAATATCCTGAACTGAGGCAACACCGATATTTCTTTCTATGACCACTCATCTCTGTATTTTAGAGAATCGCTAGACATATTCTTTAGGAAACTAATTTACTTTTAGGGATATCTTAATCCTCCTTCACCGCCTTATATCTGTGGAGGTACAGGTGAGCTCTTCATGTCCTTCTATATTTTGGTTCAAATTCCAGAGTACTTAACATTTTTTTTAAAGATTTATTTATTTTAGAGAGAGAGAGCATGAACAGGAGGTGCAGAGGGAGAGAGAGTCTCAAGCAGACTCCACCTTGAGCGCAGATCCTGACACGGGGCTGGATCTCACAACCCTGAGATCACAACCTGAGTTGAAACCAGGAGTCGGACACAACCAACTGCACCACCCAGGCGCCCCAACAGTTTTTTTATTTAATTTATGCATTGAGGTTTTGATCTCTTTTCTGCTTCATTAATGAAAGGTTTCTTTATATTTTGTTCACTTTATTTTATTTGATAGGAGTCAGTGGAAGTAAAGAAATACTTTTATTAAGTTATTAAGAGTCATTTTTATAATATTGATTTTCTTAAACTAATGTGATTAAAACCACATATACAATACTTAGGCTTTTACAAAATTTCTTCTATCCTTTTGGAAACAGCTGGACCCAACTGCTTTCAATCTCAGTTCATAAAAATGCTCATCTTCAATGTGATTTTCTATCATACTGATAACACAGCAAAGTGTCTCAAATAAAATACTATCTAGGGAGTTGCACTTAAAATTTGGCTTCAAAATCCCATTTTTTTTTTCTTCAAAGGTCTTTCCTTGAAGATGTATTTACTTGCCTAAAATATGACTTGAGATTTACAGCTAATTCATGCAGGAAAATGTGTAGTCCCGCTTTATAAATATTCAAGATGGTAATAATGGGAAGAAATATAGAGATTACCTTATATCTTATTAGTGGTCAGTAGTTCTTTTTACATTATGCTATAGACTAAATACCTTTTAATGGAAAAAAAGAAAGTATTTTCCTTTGCAGAAATATAAAATGAATCCTAGTGCTTCTATTTCCATAGATTTATATGTTCCTCGTATTCTCAGGATTTATATTAGGAAAATGATATGTTCATTTTTGACACATTTAAATATTTTGAATTTCCATGTTCCATCTGAGAAAGCTATCATTTATAGCATTTTTTTTGGTACAACCTCAATTTCTAAATGTAGAATACCAAATAAAATTCTCTGTCACTAAATTTAGATGGTATGTAGTAGGGCCTTGTTCTAGTATGCTTTATTATTGCTTGGATTTAAATATATTTTTCTCAGATGACATCCAAGAGAGATAAATTATCAAATTACTAAAATTATCTCGTTGTTCTTGGTACGTGAATTCTAAAGGTATAGGATGCTGCATTGTGATTCTTGTTTAATGGTAGTGCTATTGTTGCTGACATCTATTAGGATATTGCTACTAATAAGGTTACATTTCTTTCTATAAAAGAGAAAGTATGCTTGCTCTATGTTTACAGGCTTGATCCTGTGTACAGCTTAGCTTCCTCCCCTTACCAGAACCATCCCATCTCATATTACTAACATGCCAGCTTGGTCTGCCTGTTGCTATGGTTTCCCAGCAGCCACTGGCTATGCCCTGTTGCTTGAAATTATGCTTAGGCATGTCCTCATAGAATTTCATCTTTCTGCTGTGATTTTGGTTGTTCTCAGTTTTGCATGGAGCAGTAACCCATTTTTTGTAATCCATTTTTGCACTGAGTTTATTTGACTGCAGCAGAATTGAACGTCTCAAAGATTTGGTTGGCTCTGGATTTATGGGGGTTTGTCTTGTTAATGGTAGACCCTAGACTTGTAATATCCCTACTGCTCATGGAGTTGAACAAGTGGCATGGTCCCTGCATATGCTTTAATACCCTCATGAATCTGACATACTATTTACCTAAGGTGAGTTTCAGTGGTAACACGGCTGTTGGTTTCATCTGAGGGCTTACCCTTTTGTTCACTGTGACATGGTGGAAGTGCTGACATTTAGCAGCATCTGTGAAAATCTAGGCCGCACAGTCAAATTGCAAATTGCATACTACCACTTTTCTATGGGCTATTAACTTGGCCAGGAGCATTTTGCTCCATTGGTGTCATATTTTGTTAGCTAGGGTTTTGGGGAACATGCTGGCTTTCTTTATTTTGTTCTCTATTTCCTGGATATCATGCTGCTTAATATTTTGCTAAAATGGTAAAATTCAATAATCAATTTTTATTTTTCCATCTCCAATAAGGCTTTTATGCTCTTATGCTATGATGTGGTTTCCCACTTAGATGGACTTCAGACTCATTATAGTTATTAACATTATTAAATAACAGTTATTAAACACTCATTAAAATAAGATCTTTTTAAAGAGAAGAAGAATCAAAAGGAAAGGGGAGAAATTTATTTTGAGTTTTTGAATCATCATTTAATTTTTTTGATGATTTTTTTCTACTCAAAGTTAATTTTTACATGATACTCTTAGAGAAGAGAGAGAAAATAGGGAGGACACAGGGGAAATCAATTTAGGCTAAACAATGATATGATTGGTCTGGATAGAATAATTAAATATTATATTAAGTTATATCCTCACACACTTTGTACATATACATTCATGTTAAAGCCTTAAAACTGATCTGCTAAGACATTTATCTATTATCAAATACATCTATCTCCAATTCATGCTCAGTCACTCCCCAGGAATATCTTAGAATTAAATCTACAACATTAGTTTTAGATGTGGAGAAACAAAATTACAATCTCTGTGTTCTTTAATTTGGTCATGACTAGGTAGTATAGCTTCATTATTGGTTAATAAAAACCCTAAAAGAATGATAGACTTTTGATATAGGTAATTTGAGAGGACATCCCATAAGCTAGACAGTTTATTCTGTTGAAGAACAGTTAAGAAAGAAGTTAGCAAATATTTATATATTACCTTAATAAAGTTAAATTGTATTTTTTATGTTAACATCGTAAATTTGAGTTTCCGTCTAATCCCTTTTGTTAATTAGGGCAAAGGGTTTTCCTGGAATTTTGAAAAAAAGTGGTATGTATATTGTCAAGGATTATTGATCGATTTTAACTCTAGAAGCTGTCATAAGAAACAGCATTTGTTAGGATATTTGTTACGTAAAATCATATTCACTCATTTAAAGTTTTAAATTATGTTTCTATAAAGCATGCATCTTCACCATGACCTTGGTGATAAATTAGCTCAATTTAGCTGTAACAAAACCAATCTATTTAAAAAGACAGTTACAGAATTTCTTCCGGGAAGAAACATGGTAAAGCTCTATTTCTTCTCCTAAATTATAATTATGACCAAAATAAAAAGTTAAGTAAAATAAAGATGGTCTTAAAAATGATACAGATTAAGGTCATGATCACAAAGGATTTTGAAAATATTCAACTATACAAGATCACTGTCCCCTAGACTCAAAATCTCAGCATTAAACTGTTGGTGTTGACGAATTCCTGTCAATAATGCTGCTTTTATTATGTATATAGCATTTTGTATTATTTTATATGTGCTTCCCTGACTCTGCTATTTTGGGATTATAGTCTCATTTTATCACTTGCTTTCTCTGTGGCCTCAAATATGTCACTTCAGTTTTCTGATTCTCTGTTATCTGGAAAATGAAGAGGCATTTTGTGAGAATCAAATGGGAGAAAAAATTTTTTTTAAGTTTTTATTTTAATCCCCTGGTGCTCATCAGGACATGTGCACTTTAATCCTCACCTATTTCACCCTTCCCTCTCTCCCCTCCCCCAGGTAATGGTCAGTGTGTTCTCTATAGTTAAGAGTCTGTTTCTTGGTTTGTCTCTTTCTCTCGCTCTCTTTTTTTTTAAATGGGAGAAATTTTTGATAAAAATTTTAAACTGTAAAATAACACAAGTGTCAGTTGTTAACTTAGCAGTTGTAGAGGCCTATTTCATGGATTTCTGAGGATGTCATGTATTCTAAAGCTGAAACTGTTTTCTGCAAGTATATAAAACCATATTTGTTTTACTTTAGATACAGAAAATATTCTCCTAGTCACTAAAGTCAATGTATGAAATTGAGGTGAATGAATATTAGCATTTTATAAGAAAAATACTTTTTTCCTCAAAAATTTTCCTTTGTTACAAAGCCAGCCATTTTCTGCTTTTACTTCTAGGTTCTCAGCAAAACTCAATGCATTCAGAATTTTTATTGTTTTAGCTTAAACACATTTCTCATCAGAGTAGTTCATAGTCATTATAATGGACATAAAATACAAAAAAAAAATGTAAATAAGCTGATAAAAATAACCTGCTATATTGGAAAGAGTAGGGACTAGAGGGTTCAACAAATAATATCTCTAAACTTTATGCATAAATAACATCTTCCAGTAAATAGGTAAACTTGGCAAATTTACCACTCAGCATATTGATCATTCAGCATATTTATGAATTATTTGTAGAAATTCAGGCATTTTGCAATTGATGCATGTTTTCTCTTGGACAAACTGAACTAAAGTAACTCATTCATTATATCTTCTTTGGAATATTAAAAATTGACTGAAATGGATGGTTTTAATAACCTTTGAAAATTTCTGAAATGTTTTAGTCAAGGAATAAATTTATTTTAAATTTATCATGAGTAATTTCACTCTAGCAAGCCAAAAATCTAGTGTATTCCTGATTGTTTTACTATCCCTGGTTGGACATGAGACTGTCTTATGTATTTTAGTGACAAGTCTTGGGCATATATTCAATATTAGTACTTTAAAAAGAGTGAGTTTCTATCTTCCAATAAATTTAGAGTCACAAATTCATCAATAAGCTCAAACAAGTTAATATTTGAGAATTTCTTAAGGAATAAAATGTGAATCTCTCTTAAAATAGACATTTAAATAAACTTCACCAAAAAATTCACTGCAAAACAACTGTAGTAAGTAATATTAGCAGTATTAAGACTATTATGAAATCAACTCATCTTAAAGATTATTTTAAAATCCTGAAAATCTCTTGAAATCATCCATGCCCCACAATATGCTGAAAACTATATATTTAATATAGATGTGTTTGAGGGAACTTGCATTTTTATGAATTGTTTTTTAGGCAATTGATTTTACACTGAGTTGTTTATTAAAAACAAACAAACAAGGTTTTAGTGAATTGGTCATTTAGCTGAAACACTGATAGTGGCAAGGGAGTGGGTATGATATTCTGGTTGGAAAGACTAACACATTTGATGCTAGGCTGGATTTGAGGGATGGAGGAAAGGAGAGATCAATGATTACTCCTACATTTTGGGGTTTGAAGACATGGTGAGTGTTAGTACTATTCTTTGAGAATAGGGAAATTTGGGCATAAGCATGTTTGCTGCCAACGGGAAGGAATTTTTCCAAATCTATATTTTTCATATACTTGGGATGCTAATATAACCACCATGTGAAGCTGTCAAGTGGACGGTATGATACACTAACCTGGCCCTAACAGGAGAAGACTAGCATGGAGACAAAACTTTAGGAGTCATCAGAATATGGATGGCAATGGAAACCAAGGATGGGAGAAGAAAAATGCACTAGGATTCACTACTGAAGTTCTCCAACACTTAGACTACGTATAGAAGTAATATAGATAGGAAAGGAGTCTGAAAGGAGTACCCAGTGAGACATGCTGCTGCTAAAAGTAAGAAAAGGAAGTTTTCAAGAAGGGTAGAAATGTCGATTGTGTCCTATAAAACAGCAGTTTTATTCACGTCATCACATTTGACTCCCCACTTTCCTTTTTTTTTTTTTTATGGTTTCCAGTTCATTTTATTAGCATACTTTCTGTGCTTTGTTTTATAAATATGTATACACAGACATACATACACACATACTTGCATGCATTGCATACACACAGCATCTGTTTGTGTGACTATGTCTATTTTCCACTTCACTCTTTACCATGAACTTTTTAAAGGCAGGCACCCTGTCAATCATCTTTATATGCTTAGCACAGTATCTGGAGAATACAAAGTACTCAGAAATATTTGTTGCATTGCATTATATTATTTCTAATAAGAACTTCATCTCAGTCACCATCAATATACAAATATAAATATTGATGAAACATGTAAGTTCATCATGCATTTTCAAGCCCAAACCACAAGTATATTTCAGTCCTTACTGGGCATTTTAATCTTCACACCTGAAAACCAAGTTAACTTTTTTGATCAAGCACACATTATGTCTTTTCTGTTCATCTCTAAAGTTCTTTCTTTGACTTTTTATGAACATCTCTTGAAACTACACGGTTAAATCACAAATGCTGAGCTCAGAGCAGAAAATCAGCAAAAAGTCACGTCTGCTTGCTACACCAGCTACTGATCTGAAACTGCAAACTGCACCTGTAGTGCTAAAATTGATTTGACTCATCTTTGCATATGTCATCAAGATCAGCATGCATTTTGAACCATTACTTAAGATTTGTTATGAAATGTTGGAAGTTGCAGTCTGTGAAAATGATTGGTTTTCTGAAAAGCTTCTCTGCTCATTTGCACATAGACAAAGGCCATGTGTAAGCTCCTCAACAAAGCTATAAACCTGGCATTATGCCATTATATGAGCAAAAAACCTAGAGATCTGTTTATTCCTGAGATTGAAATATTCACTGAAACAACATAAATGGGAATGAGTTCCATTCTGTGAGCTCACACAATAAAATAATAGAGAATGTAGCCTAGTATATGTGAGAAAAATACAAAAAAACCCAAAATGGAATGGGAACGAGTCTTCAGAAACAGTAAGCATAATCCAGAGGATACGTGTTTAAACTGACCTTAAAAGTAAATCTACATGCAATAGATTTTCTAGCATTTCAAACTCATTTTTCAGGGTTAGTTCATTATAAAACCACGGAATATCAGCATTAAGATGAAGCTTAAGAGGTCTTACCTGACTCAAAGGGGGAAGGCCATAGGATATCAGGCAATACTGGGGGAAAAGGGTGAGAACAGCTGCGTTCATGTCAACTTACATTGTTTTTCTACCAAATCACATGTTTCTCAAAGAAGAGATGAAAGCTCTTATCCCAATCTGGTTTAGGACGTTGGATGTTTCCAATAAATATGATTGCAAAAATATGATTGCTAGATGATAATCTGCTTTTAATTATACTCGAAATTAAAGTAACAGCAAAAAACTCCTTTTTATATGGCTTTGTGATCTATTTATGACTAGTAATAGCAGCATATCAACCTAGTATTAAAATTGGTCTTCGTTGCCTAATTACACACTGGGATAAATGAGAAAGGAGTGCCAGTGGCATATTGTTGAGAATTCAAAAATTAGCATTTGAAGTTGGTCAACCATAAAGAGCACCATTTCACATGTAATTTTTTTTTTTAATATTTGGGTTGTTGATGTTTATTCCTCATCATTTCCTATGACTTTTGCAAAACAAAAGGAGAGATTCATTCAAAGTGGACAAAATGAAACCAACTTTTTGTTTGTTATCTTTAAAGTATGAATCACCTACAATAACTCCATTAGCACTAATGGAAATTTGCATGTAATAAATCCTTTTGGTGCCTGGAGAATATACCACAGCTCTTTTAAACTGTCTGGTGCTTTTACCCTTGGGTCTCTCAGAAGTGGTGAGCCATCAGATAAAGTGTTCCTGGAAAGGAATAGGAAGATAATTAGAGTATCTCCAATTTTCTGTCTTTGCATGTAACAGTCTTTTTTCACCCCCAGAAGCACATGCATACATATCTTAATACTCCCACACAACTACAGAAGGGCTCAGGAAAAAATATACTGAATCTCATGAAGGAGACTGTGGTTATTACTTTTGAGAATCTTACAAGAATTTTCTATATTTTGTATAATTACAGTTAGTTATAAAAGGGATTAGAGAATGTTATGTAAACCTTTAAGGACATATCGTCTGCTTAACTTTAAAAGGACCAATTGCTTCCTTAACTTAAAAATGGAAAAAAATCTACCAAGATAAAAGTCATATGTTAGTGTATCCATCACTTGGAGTGTTTCCTGTTGTGTCTGAGTGTGCCTCTCAGATTGGCAGTTAGGGTTTCTACATATGAATTTTGGAAGACACAATTCAGTCCCTAACAGATGTGATCCAACTAATCTGGAGCCTCTTTCTGACCAAAATTGAGAAGTTTCCAGAATTAATCAGCTCTTTTCTATTTATTTATTTATTTATTTATTTATTTAAGCAACAATTAAGCAACAAATTAAGCAACAAATATTTTTTTTTAAAGATTTTATTTATTTATTTGACAGAGAGAGAGATAGCAAGAGCAGGAACACAAGCAGGGGGAGTGGCAGGCAGAGGGAGAATCAGGCTCCTGCTCAGCAGGGAGCCTGATGTGGGACTCTATCCCAGAACCCTGAGATCATGACATGAGCCAAAGGCAGATGCTTAACCAACTGAGCCACCCAAGCATCCCAATCAGCTCTCTTCTATATGACTTGTTAAGTAAAACTCTGGATAAAAGAAAGACTACCAATTAAAATGTTTTTATAAAAATATTCTGTTGCCTTAGGCCGACTGTCACCATGCCCTAATTCATCTTTAGTTAAAACATACAAAATTATTATTTGTATCAATTCTGATATAAATGGTAAATCAATAACAGCAATAATAGATTGCATACATTTAAATAGTAATTATATGTTAAGTAGGGATAGTGGTAGTTAACTTTCAAGTATTTATAATTGAGTCTTTAGCAAAACAGATAAGAAAAGTCTATGATATGAAGTTATATTTCCCTAATATGAATAATGCATTCTCCCCTACTAGGGATTAGTGTTTACCATATCCCTTTTAAAAGTATCGTGCAGTGGAAAACTCTTCTATATTAATATGTCAATTCAAATTTATCTGTAATTTTTAATAGCTATTTTAACATTTACTTTTTAATAAAGCTATTTCTTTCCCAATAAACCAGATAATTAAAGGGCTTAAAAATAAACAAGCTAGAAAATATTTATTTTAACGGGCATTCCATTTGTACATGAATTTCTTTTAAATATGTTTAATTACAATAAAATGATATTTAAATGCACTAGTAAAGCTTGCTAACAAATCTTTTTGTAGAAAAGTCAGTATTCAAAGTGAATATTCTACAGAGTATATGGTTTGTAATTCCAGTGGCCATGGTAGTTTTCTAGTAGCAAAAATTATTTTTAAAATAATACTTAATACTATAAACATATATACAAAGAAAGTTATAAAGGAAAACAACAAAATTCATAAGCCCACTACTGTGGCAATCCATATTGATTTGTTAAAATGAAAGTAAAAATTCCATAAAATTAGAAAATTTAACAAATAACAAGTAAAACCCCCATCTCAAACCTGCACATATTTTCTCTTCCAACCATAGCCTTTTAAAAAATTTCTTACGTTATCTTACATTTTATTACACATAGAAGTGTATTAATTTGAGCCATATAAAACTGTTCATTGTTGACCAGCAATTTTATGACTCAAACTAATACATGTGATTTTATATCTTGTTTTTTAATCTAATAATATATTTGAGTACTTTTTATATTAGAAAATATACTTTAGATTAAAACATATATAATAAATTTAATTTGACTGATGCTCTTTTGGTGAAAATTTATGCATCTTTTTGCTATTGCAACCTTTATAGATATATCTTGATATATGTATGCACATATATTTATAAACACCTAATAGTGCAACTATTGTATCAAAATGATGCACATTTAAAATTTTTATAGGTACCCTTAAATTACTCCTCAGAATTGCTCCCCCCATAGCACACACACAACTTTGTCAGAACCAGGTGTTACTTATGATTGATAAAAGTTAGTATCTCATTTATTTAGTTGCGAGTTGAACATTTTTTCATATGTATTCATTTATCATTTGTGTTCCTATTTCTCTTTTGGTAGATTGCCTATACATATGCTTGGTTCCTTTTATTTTCTTATTGATTTGTAAAACACTGATTTTCATATCTCCTTGTACACTCCTTATAAGACAATTGGTGCTTTATTTACCATATATCTTGTAATTTTGCTGAGTTTGTTTACTAAAATCACATATAAATTTATCCAGCTTTTCCTTTTAGAAATCTTGGGTTATTTTTACATTCAAATCCTTGATCTATCTGGAATTTATTTTGATATAGAAGTGAAGATGACATTTAACTTTATATTTTTTTTCTGAAAAGTTTGTTGTCACTATTGTAAATGACCCATCATTCCTGTTAGCATGCATCTCACCAAATTTTCTCATTGTTTTACATGGATTTCTTAACAATCTTGGATTTCCGAAAGAAATATATCACAAGTAATGATAATTTTAGCAGATGAAACACTGGCCACATTGAAAAAGAAATTTGAGAGTTAAAAAAAATACTAATTCCATGATAATGGTTGAATTATCTAGAGCAGAAAATTTATAAAAGGTATAGGTCCAAAGATTAACCTTTGTAGAGTATCAAATATCAGTTTATATTTAATATTGGAGAAGGTAAGAAAAACAATTAAAGTAGAAGTTTCTCTCACAGGAATTGGAAGAGAACCATGGGAGCATATTGTTGCCTAAGTCAGAGAACTTAAAAAAGTGAAAATTGAGACAAAAAAACCCTCTAAAATTAGTGAGAAAAGCAATTTGGACTCAGTTACATGCACAAAATTAACATTAGAGATCAAAGAGGGAATAGTATGAGTAGAGGATGTCTCAGTTTGCAGATTATTCTTTCTAGAAGTTGGAGATGCCAAGGAGAAACACAGCGGAAACCATCTCTAAATCAAAGATGTTTTTAATCTGAATCAAGATTTGTGCAATTTTAAAGGCAAAAGAGAAGCGATGAGAGGCAGTGGGCGAATGAGAAAGTGTGAGAGCTAGAATATCCTTCAGAAGTCAGGAAGGATTAAAAACTATGGTATCACTGTAATTTTGAGGAAAATAGGAGCAGCTAAGGACAGAATGCCAAACTAAAAGATGTTCTATTCCACGAAGTTAGGCTTGGCATTTGGGAAACTCTAAAACAACTAATCTAAAAATTAGTTGAATGACATCTAAACATTTAAATATGAATGTAAATTAATATTCTAACAAAGTCCAAAAATGTCAGTATTACTTAGTAATAACCATAACTTTCTGGGAAAGATAACAGAAAGTTAAGAGAAAGCATTTGAAGTATTGCAAATGGGGATTTAAGCAAAATTAAGGGCAAAATTTGAATATATAGATGCTGTAGTAACCCCAGAGGAGAGTGCCAGTTAACTTAAACTGATGTATATGAAATTCTTCCTCTGATGAAATTTTTAAAACACCAAATTGTAAAGATTAAGAGCATTGAATTTATCTGTTAGGTATCTGTTATGTATTTATAGGCTGATAAATCATAGATTTTAATAAAATTCCTTTTATCCGTAAATATATTCACCTATACCTATCAGAACATTTTTATATTCTTTGTGAGCAGCAATGGCTTTATTTCTTCCCAGTGTGTGTGTGTGTGTGTGTGTGTGTGTGACATATATATAGGTCATACACACACACATATATATACATATAGGCAAATAAAAAATATATATACCCATATTATACATACATGTATACAAATATACATATATACATATCTATCTCCAAATATATACATACATATATATACACAAATATAAGCAAATAAAAATCGATCGTGAAATTGTCCCAAAAAGGTCTTTTGGAAAATGCATTTTCCAAAATTATGTAACATTTATCTTTTATCCAGAATAAACTTAAACATTAATGTTGGCTCTCAAGTAATCATGGCAAAGCAATTTTAAGTAAATGTTTCTTTTTTTGGAATCTTTGAATAAACAAGTTTTCCTTTAGTTTATATTAGGTAATATTTATTTTACTTTGATTAGATTGAAAACTGATTTTATTGCTCTATTTCCTGAACATTTCAAAGTAATTTTCAGAGTCTAATTGAACAAACACATCTTATTAGTCTTTCCCTGAGATGTAATAATTTAAACAATCTTATTTGTACTTAAATACAAAGGAAAATTGAATCCAGAAGGGAAATGTAGCAAGACAAAGGGCCACTGTATTTTAAGAATTATTTTTCCCAAAATCTGACTGGTATTTAATTAGATAAGGAAGAAAACCAGATAATGAGGAACTTAGGAGCATTATCCCTTGCACTTGGCATTACTTGCCATAACATTAAGCTATTTCCTGAATTAAAATTGTGGTTGCTTTCAATTCTCCATAGATGAATATAAAGTCTCTGTTTTGAGAGACCACTTGGTCTTGTTATAGTTTATGAATCCCTTGAAAGAAACCATGAGAAAATAGGTAACTTCATATACCCAGTATATGAACTATTTATCCTTTTATAATTTTACATTTCAAAATAAAATATACTACATCTATTCTTGAGTATGTCTTTATATCAAGTTCTCGAATATAAAATAACTCTACTTTTGGTCTTTTATAATTTTCATGATGTTGGAGTTTAAAAATGTAGTAGGATGTCCCCCTCTCTCTCTGTGGCTACAACTTTCTTTAGGACAGACAGATCTGTTGCAGACCTACTAGAGTCAGCCTTAACTTCTAGAGTTCCTTGGACCTTTCATTTGAAAAACTGTATTTCTCAAAAAAATGCTGCATTCTTCTCTTATTACAAACAAACCTAGATATTAGTGGTGGCTTTCAGATAATGATAACAAAGCAACTGAGCCTTATTTTTTTAGAAGAATACTTCAGCTTAAGAGTTCTGTTTATTTTTTAAGAAATGATGAAAACACATTGCTTTGATTAGTGATCTCCATGAGCCTCCTAGGAACTTAATATGCAAGTTCAGGTTTTCATTGACAAGGGATTTCCCACTTTTCATTTTAAATGTAATTAATTATTTCCATGTATATGATGTTAATATTACAACACATTGTGTTCCCTACTGAAGACACAGTTCAGTGTTAGGCGTCTTCATATTTGCCTTTGATCTTTATCCCAAAGAGCTCCTTGTAGCAGAAGCTTAATAATTTAGAGCCACAACCTTGACAAAAATCAGGAAGAAAAATAAAATTACAAGAGATAATGAAAGGGTGAAAATAAATAAACATAGAGTTACATACTTTTCTTAAATAATAAGCTCTCAGGAGTTCTTGGTTGAAGAGACTATGCTAGGAGTGTTAGAAGAATTGTAGATGATATTCCTGCAGTTTATCGCTTCATAGGAAACAGAGACAACCTACTTCAGTATTGGGCCCCATTTGCCAGTCTGGCGTGGATGTGGGAAGTACAGATAATGAGGACTAGGAAGAGGGAGGAAATACTACATTTCAGGAGTGCTGAACTGTTCAAATTCTTTGTGACAGTTCCTATTCACCAATATCCAAACTAAAATCCCACTTGCCCTTATCTACAATGGACAAATGGGAGATATTGGCAGTAAGGAGACAGATAAAGGAAATCATCCAGACCATGAGGTAAGGTCTGGATGGCTGCTCCAAGGTAGTTTTTGGAATTCCAGAGGATAATCTTGCAACTCAAACATCTAACAGTAAGATAATTCAGCCTTGAGAATGAAGCTCAAAATAAATACGTTGATACTCTGGACCACAAAGTTTGTTTTTTTAATAATATATAGGATAGGGAAAAAATAGATAAAATGAAAATAGAAAAGGAAATAGGATTATATGATATACCCAGAAAAAATTTCTTACAATCAATTATTCAATAATGTGATTCATATATTTCTTATATTAAGCAAGAAATGAGGCCAATAATCTTCATTTATTGAAATATTTTGTATTATTGACATTATTCCCTTGGATAATTTGTCTTTCTAAAAATCAAGCAACTAGAGTAAATTACTTCTCTATGATACTTTTAGCTTTTTGAATTAACAATCTAAATTTTGTATTCAAATTCATACTGGCAACCCAATTCTTTCAATGTATACAAGTTAATATATTCATCTTTTCCAAGAATCAATCCTTATTCCTAAAACTATGAAGAGATTAAAAGTTAATTCATAACATCATGAGGTGAGTTCTATCATGCACTGAGACAGAAAGGAATTCCTTACAATTATATCCTTTCTATCAACAAATAATCTTTAAGCACTGATTTTATGCAAGGTAGTTCTACAAAATATTAAAAAAAGCACCTCCTATTCTTAAAGAATATTGCTGCTGACCTAGTTCTGATTGCCATCTTTTCTTACCTTTATTGTTACAATAATTATGTAATTGTTCTTTCCTCATTCAGTTCCTTCTGCTTTAAAGCTGCCTGAATTCTCATGTCATACCCTTCTTAAAATTTTCCTATTTTTCCCTTGCCCTAAATTGCTTAGCATGTAGCTCAAGATTTTCCAATATGTGATTCCAGTCAGTCTCTCCTAGCTTTATCTTTACCAACATCCCTCCCATGTACACTACATACATCACAAAAATACTCATTCTGCAAGAATTTTGTGATTTTTTACCTTTTCCCTTGACCTGATATGTCTTTATTAATTTATATCCATTTCTTGTCCATCAAATTCAAATTCAAATCCCACATATTCCAAGAAATCTTCCCTCATCTTTTCCTACCTTGAAGGAAATATTTCCTGTTCTGTGTTTCAGCACCACCTAGTATATTATGGTATAATCTCATTCTCCTTTTGCATCATATTTAATTGCTTTTTTGGTCTCCCCTTTGCCTTGTAACTATTTTGATTCTTGTTTCTTTTTTCTGTACAGATGTCTTTCATTGAGGACCATTTCAAATCCTTTTTTTTTTTCTTTTTCATAATAAACTTTATTGTGACAGGCAGGGCTAGTCCCTCCCATGCTGGGAGATACTGTGTGGCAAGTGACAAAGCTCTGAGCCTAGCTCTTTTGGGGGCTGCAGTGGTAAGGATGGCGAAGGGGATGGACCCCATGGCTGGGGTACTAACATGACTGGAGGCATCGAGTGTGTGATGAAGCTGGGGTGAGGAGCAGGTGGAGACTGACTGGCACCTAGCACTGGGAGCACATTTGGATGTGAGAAAATCCTGAGACGGGGACACTCCTCATTGAAGTCCCTGCTCTTCCTTGTACTCCAGTCTCAAACCTTTAGCACTGCCCTGCCAACGGCCCTTCCATAGTTTTCCAGAGTGATTCTCATTGATCTTTGCCGGAAAGTTGAGCTGTTTGAAGTCAATGCCAAAGTGTTTGTTCAGAGTCCCATTTCTGGGCTGAGTGAGGGTGGTTCCCTTCCAGAATGTGTCCTTGTATAGAATATGGTTAGGGTTGTGGCCCATCTTCTCTGCACGCTCTTGGAGGAGCTCTCTCAGGGGTGCCTTGGCTTTGTCCACAGGCATCTCTCCATACTTGTTACAAATGCTGACAAGGGCCCCATTAGCCACCAGGTTCTCTGCAACCCGATCTTGGCCCCCAAAACAGGCATAGTGCAAGGCAGATTTCCATGCTTGTTCATTGCACTGATGTTAGCTTTATACTGCAGCAGCTTCTGCACAATATCCCGGTGTCCATGACTGGCTGCCACGTGCAGGGTGGTGTCATCCCTATGGTTCATCACATTGATTTGTGTCCCCCGTATGATTAGCATCTCAACCACAGCAGAACGGCCCTCTTGGCAGGCCCAGTACAAGGGGGAGAAGCCATGATCACCCCCATGGTTGAGGTAGTTCTCCATGGTGTTCAGCCACAGGTGAACAGCCACCGCGTTGCCCCTCTGGCACTGAGTGAAAATGTCATCCATAGCAGCGTCTGGGCGCTGAGTCCAGTAGATTGGGGAAGACTGTAGACAGGACTCGGGCTGGGAGGAGCCTTCTTCGGGGAACTCCCCTCCAGCCGAGCCCGCCGTTGGTCCACCCCTGGACCTCTCCAGACAGCACGGGCCCCCATTCCTCCCTCCTTCTCACCTCCCTTGCCCTTCTCTCAAATCCTTTTTTTAAAGTTTTTATTTAAATTCCAGTTAGTTAACGTACAGTGTAATATTTGTTTCAGTTGTATAATATAGTGATTCAGCACTTCCATGCAACACTTAGTACTGATCACAAGTGCCCTCCTTGATCCCCATCATCTATTTAACCCATCCCCCTACCCACCTCCACTCTGGTAACCATCAGTTTGCTCTCTGTAGTGAAGGGCGTTTCTTGGTTTGCCTCTCTTTCTTTTTTCCCCTATGTTCATTTGTTTTGTTTCTTAAATTCCACAAATGAATAAAATCATAATGGTATTTGTCTTTCTCTGTCTGACTTATTTCACTTAGCATAATACTCTCTAGCTCCATCCATGCCATTGCAAGTGGCTAGATTTCATTCTTTTTTATGGATGAGTAATATTCCATTATATATATATATATAACTTCCTCTACATCCATTCATCAGTTGATGGACACTTGGGCTGTTTCCATAATTTGGCTATTGTAGATACTGCTGGTATAAACCATGGGGTGGCTGTATCCCTTTGAATTAGTATCTTTGTATTCTTTAGGTAAATACCAAGTAGTTCAATTGCTGGATTGTAGGGTAGTTCTATTTTTAGCTTTCTGAGGAAACTCCATACTGTTTTCCAGAATGGATGCACCAGTTTGCATTCCCACCAACAGTGTAGGAGGGTTCCCCTTTCTCCACATCCTCTCCAACACCTGTTGTTTCCTCTGTTGTTGATTTTAGCCATTCTGACAGGTGTGAGGTGATATCTCATTGTAGTTTTGATTTATATTTCCCTGATGATCAGTGATTTGAGTATCTTTTCATGTTTGTTGGCCATTGCATGTCTTCTTTGGAAAAATGTCTATTTATATCTTTTGCTCATTTCTTAACTGGATTATTTGTTTTTTGGATGTTGAGTTTGATAAGTTCATTATAGATTTTGAATACTAGCCCTTTATCAGATATGACATTTGCAAATATCTTCTTCCATTCTAGGGCTGCCTTCTAGTTTTGTTGATTGTTTCCTTCTCTGTGCAGAAGCTTTTTATTTTGATGACATTCAATAGTTAATTTTTGTTTTTGTTACCCTTGCCTCAGACGACATATCTAGAAAGAGGTTGCTATAGCACATGTCAAAGAAGTTACTGCCTGTGTTCTTCTATAGGATTTTTTATGGTTTCAGCTCTCACATTTAGGTCTTTAATCCAATTTGAATTTATTTTTCTGTTTGGTGTAAGAAAATGGTCCAGTTTCATTCTTTTGCATGTGGCTGTCCAATTTTCCCAACACCATTTGTTGAAGAGACTGTCTTTTTCCTGTTGGATATTCTTTCCTGCTTTGTCAAAGATGAATTCACCATATAGTTGTGGATTTTTTTCTCGTTTTTCTTTTTTGTTCTATTGATCTATGTGTCTATTTTTGTGCCAGCACTGTACTGTTTTGATCACTACAGCTTTGTATTATAATTTGAAGTCTGGAATTGTGATGCCTCCAGCTTTGCTTTTCTTTTTCAAGATTGCTTTGGCTATTCCGGGTCTTTTCTGGTTCCACATAAATTTTAGGATTACTTGTTCTAGCTCTGTGAAAAATGCTGTTGGTATTTTGGTAGGGATTGCATTAAATGTGTAGATTGCTATAGGTAGTACAAACATTTTAACAATATTTGTTCTTCCAATCCATGAGCATGGAATGTCTTTCCATTTCTTTGCGTCGTCTTTAGTTTCTTTCATCAGCATTTTATAGTTTTCAAAGTACAGGCCTTTCAGCTCTTTGGTTAGGTTTTCTTCCTAGGCATCTTATTGTTTTTGGTGCAATTGTAAATGATTCCTTAAATTCTCTTCCTGCTGCTTCATTGTTGGTGCATAGCAATGCAACAGATTTCTGTATGTTGATTTTTTTATCCTGTGACTTTACTGAATTAATTTACCAGGTTTTTAAAATTTATTTATGAGAGAGAGAGAGAGAAAACAGGTGGGGGGAGTGGCAGAGGGAGTGGGAGAAGCAGACACCCCACTGAGCAGGGAGCCCAACTTGGGGCTCGGCCTGATCCCAGGACTCTGGGATCATGACCTGAGCCGAAGACAGACACTTAACTGACTGAGCCACCCAGGCACCCCTCATTTATCAGTTTTAAGAGTTTTTTGGTAGTCTTTTAGGTTTTCTATATAGAGTGTCATGTCATCTGTAAATAGTGAAAGTTTTACTTCTTCCTTGCCAATTTGGATGCCTTTTTTTTTTCTTTTTGTTGTCTGATGGCTGAAGCTAGGACTTCTAGTACTATGTTAAAAAACAGTGGTGAGAGTGGACATCCCTGTCTTGTTCCTGACCATAGAGGAAACCTCTTAGTTTTTCCCCATTGAGGAGGATATTTGCTGTGCGTTTTTCATATCTGGCTTTTATTATGTTGAGGTATGTTCCTTTTAAACCTACTTTGTTGAGGTTTTTGTTTTTTGAGGGTTTTTATCATGAAGGGATGTTGTACTTCAAATCCTTTTTTTAGGGGCACCCTGGTGGCTCAGTTGGTTGAGCGACTGACTCTTGATTTGGGGTCAGGTCATGATCTCAGGGTCATGGGATCTAGCTCCATTCAGCGGGGAGTCTGCTTGAGGATTTTCTCTCTCTCCTTCTTCCTCTGCCCCTCCCCCCAGTCGTGCACACTCTCTCTCTTTCTCTAAAATAAATAAATATTTTTAAAAATATGTTTTTTAGGGGTAAAAAGATTATATCAGTGAATAAATGTCTTTTCTTCTAGGTTGGACATTAGATAAAGGCAGGACCACATCGTGGTTGCTTTTACCTTAATCAATAAATACATGCTAATTGGATTGAAGGGGATATAAATTGAATTGTTTTGAACACCAATTAAATGAAAGATGCTTCAGAAAGAATTTTTATAAATAAGAAAGAGACCTGAGGTTTGCTATGCAAATTCATACTAATACTGAAAATCCTTTGAGTGGTAAGTCACTTTGTAGGTTTCATGTTTTGTCAGACACAATTTATATTTCAAATTATGGAAGGATTGAAAGTTGTAAGAGTAAGAATAATTTCTGATATGATAAATTAATATCAAAGCAAATGTTTATTTTATAAGGAATCAGTGGGGTTATTTAACCCTAGGTACTTTTGTTTGAATATTACTGGTTCTGGCTAATGAATGAAAAATTAATAGAGAGAAAATAAAGTAGCACAAGTATACACCAGACTTAGTAAATACCAGAATGAGAAAACACCCATAGTTTATCTAATCAAACCATGTGTGTTGGTTCCAGACACACCTGATGGCAGGGACATTTGCCTGGAGGGCAGTGTTCTTCATGAAAATATTTAAATGCATCTATGTTACTTTATTCATTTTTTATAAGCCATTATGTCATTCATCTATGTATTTTTCAAATACTCCTTGAATCTGTTAATATTGTCAACTTGTATCACAGCTTTAACAGATTCCACCTACTGACTCAAGCCAATCAAATCCAAATAATATTTACCAAGTGCCTATGATAAGCCAGCCTCTATTCTAAGCAATGTTATTCAAAAGCATAACAGCAGACTTTGTTTTAAGAAGATTGGCTAACATAAACACTGTTATAAAATAGCACGATGAAACAGCCAGTGGTAATTTTACATAAATATTAGAAGAGCTCGGAAGAGAAGCTTCTAATCTGTACCAGTAGGACTAGAGTTGGCTTTCAGGAAAAACTGAAGACTATTAGAAAACTTGAAGCAAAGTTACGCAGTTAGAAGTGAGGGAAGACGGAAGAAATGGAAATTCCAAGCAGAGGAGAAAGTGTGAGTTAAAGCACAGAGAAGCATGAATCAGTAGAACTGGAAACTGCTGACAGTTCAGGGTTGCTGAAAGATAAACCATCCTCAAACTGGCATGAAAGGTATGACCAGTATTTCTAATGTCTTAGAATTTGGTCAATAAAACTATGGTTGCTTTCTCTTTTGTGTTGCACGTCTTTAAAAAAAAATTCTGACCTTTTAGGACAACAGTCATAATAGGTATAATGGTAATAATATATATCATATAATATATAATTAGATATTATAGATAAACATATATTATACATAATAGATAATACACAATAATATATATTATGTATATATAATAATACCTATATAAGTGTATACATAATGATATGTATATATTATATGTAGTTACAAGACATAATTATATATAATTTCTTAAAGGCTTATGTGCCAGACATTGCGCCAAGTTTTTTGCATCTGTCATCCAACTTTATCCTCACAAAATCATTTGAAGTAGATAGTATTATCAGCCCCATTTTACAGAATGAAGAAGTGAACTTAGTTGTCCAAGTTCTTATTGTTACCAGTATTGGAATCCAGATAATCTTAGGTGCCTTCACTGAACACTTGAAGTTTCTCTGTATCATTTTGAGGTAGTAATTAACCTTTCATTAATTGCGTTGTGTTTTTTTTTAAGATTTTATTTATTTATTTGACAGAGAGAGACACAGCTAGAGAGGGAACACAAGCAGGGGGAGCGGGAGAGGAAGAAGCAGGCTTCCCACAGAGCAGGGACCCTGATGCGGGGCTCGATCCCAGGACCCTGGGATTATGACCTGAGCAGAAGGCAGACGCTTAACGACTGAGCCACCCAGGCACCCCTCATTAATTGAGTTTTTAAGCAAAGAACTTTTTAAGTGAACAATTCTAAGGTGTGGTTTGTCATTTTCTCTGTTCTCCAGAATGATGTGGAATTTCCTATGGAAAATCTTAGGACCCCATTCGTCACTGATGTTCTTTGAGAAATAATTATTTTGGCTCCTCAAAGCTCTTTAACTCTCTACCCCACTTTTTGTCACTTTCTAAATTATAATTATCCATTCAGTCATTCAGGATTAGATCATGGTTATTATATTTTTAAATCTGTTCTCTCTTCTGTCTTTGAACTGGCAAGTTTCTCTCAAGAAATGGATGCACGTTTTCTGCTTTTTGAAGGAGATGATATACCTAATACTAAGACGTCTACACTGTGACTTCTTAACCTTGATTAAATTAACATTCTATTCTGAGTCTACCCCATATCATATTTTTCCCTTGAGCTCAGACAAAATTAGTACGAATTTGTATTGTTCTTGTTTTTATACCTTCAGAAACTTTGAATTATAGTTCTGACATTTAAAGAGAGAACTATATCAACAATTTAAGCAAACTTTCCTTTGATTTGTTCTGATTAAATCAGCCAGTCCCAGTCCAAATTCCTCCCTTTTCTCAAGCTTTCTCAATTAAACAAAAAATGGTTATGTGTGAGGCTTTTACCTTATACTGTAGGTCTTTATTTCCTAAGGTATTTTGGTTTTACAACTTGAAAGAAATTTATTTCTATTATTATGAACCAATGTATAATTTTCTTTAAATGTTTGAACAAATCATGGCATCATGCTGTAAAAAGAAAACTCTAGTGGAGGTTAAAAACATCCCACTCTCCATTTATCCCTAACCCAAAGCCTTAATGCACTATATCATTAACCTGAATTACCTATCTTTTTTGACCAAGGGCTCTCAAATGTCAGTGTGAAAAATAATCACTTGAAGAACTTGTTAAAATGAAAATTATCTGGCTCCTTCGATAGGTTGCCAGGGTGGAGTACAAGAACACCTGTGACAAGCTTCATTATATAATAGTAATGTAGCATCCTCTGGACACACTTAAGAATCGCTGCATAAGACTGCTACAAAACACTTCCTTTCCCAGAGCTCTACTTTTGCTAGGGAAGCTCCTTGACACATCTTCCCTGGAAGCTCACCTAATTTATTTATTTTTAATAGTTTTATTGAGGTAAAATTTTATGCACAGTAAAATGCATTCGTTGTAAGAATACAATTCAAGAATTTTTAGTAAACTTATTGAATCATGTAATCATTAACACAATTCAACTTTCAGATATGTCCATTAGCCTAAAAAGTTTCCTTATGCCCTTTCTCAGTCTGCTGTTTGCTTTCTGTCTTTATATATTTGCCTTTTCTGGACATTTGAATCATTTGCTATGTGGTCTTTTTTGCCTAGCCTCTTTCATTAAGCATAATGATTTGAGATCTACCCATGTTATAGTATGTATATATCAGTGGTTTGTTCCTTTTCATTGATGAATAGTATTCCATTGTATGGACTTACCATATTTTAAAAACATGTATGTTTCAGTACACAGATATTTGAATTGTTTCAAGTTTTGGCTTCTATGAATACCGCTGTGATAATTTATGTATGAATCTATTTGGACATTTTTAACATTTTTATTTTTCTTGGATACCTTCATCTAATTGGTTTTTAAAACCAGCTGTCCAATGTTCAAATATTTTATTTCCATTATCAAAATTATATTAAAAATAATTTTTATTCCTTAAGGAAGAACACAAATTTACAGGTATATACATATATTGCTTATGTTACATTAAGTATACAGTTTATGAATCATGTACCAGAAATCAGTAGTTCTCTAATTCAAATTTTATGCTTCCTTCCTCCTTAAGTAACAAATTTTGTTTTGTTTTGTTTTGTTTTTCTGAGTACATTGTTACTGAATCAAAAGACTTCCCAGTTTCCATTGCAGTTAAATGCGTCCATGTGATTAAGCCCCAACCAAAGAGCTGTGACTAGATATGCTATTTGGAATTTTGGGGAAGACTGCATAGAACAAGTTTACTTAAGCTTGCAGGGACAGTTACTTGTAATTATACCTTTTATGCTTCTTTCAGTGTTCATTGATGATATAATATCTGGTATTCCAACAGCCATTGTGGGCCATAAATTAACCTAGGAGATATAAGCCATATCTTTGGGTAGGACAAAAAAAAAAAAGTTGGGTCCCTACCAAGTTAGAACAGTCCACAAGAACACCCTCATTTCTGATACTGATTGCAAATTCAAGAGTCTGCAATACCACCATTAGGTTCAATGATTTTTAGAGGACTAACAGACCTCACTGAAAGCTCATGGTTATGGTATATTACAGTTAAAGGATACAGATTAAAATTAGCCAGGGGAAGAGGTGCATAGGCCAGAGTCCGGGAAACAGAGCCCAAGCACAGACGATCTAGCTTCTAGCTTCCAGTTTTTTGTCCTTTCCTGATGGAGTTATAGACAGCATTAATTTCCCAGAAATTATGTGTGACAGTATGCACTGAATATTGCCAACCAGGCTGCTTACCAGAGCCTTGCTGTCCAGAGTCTTTATAGAGACTCAATAATGCAAACCTTGTTGGACACCTATATAAGGCTGACTTCCGTCTCCATCTCCTCTGAAAATCTGATACCATGTGACCCAAAGCTCCCATCCTAAATCTCTTTGTTATTATCTGGTCTGTCCCAAGGTCCCCAACCTAGATCACATTCTTGGTGTAGCACAAAGTTCTTACCCCAGATCACATTGTTACATATGACTGACCTAAGGCCCTGAGGTAAACAAAAATATTTTTAACAAACACTGTGTTCTTTTTTTTTTAATTTTATTATGTTATGTTAGTCACCATACAAGACATCATTGGTTTTGATGTGGTGATCCACGATCCGTTGTTTTCGTATAACACCCAGTGCTCCATGGAGTACAGACTGAGGGTTCTAGAGGGGAGAGGTGAGGGGGGATGGGTTAGCCTGGTGATGGGTATTAAAGAGGGCACGTACTGAATGGAGCACTGGGTGTTATACGCAAACAATGAATCATGGAACATGACATCAAAAACTAATGATGTAATGTATGGTGATTAACATAACATAATAATTAAAAAAATGAAAACATTATACATAAAAAAAGATATGCAGTTGCTGTGACTGCATGAAATTATATAATTATAGGATAGCTATCCACGTGTAAGAATGTCATGTAAAGAAACAACTAAATAAAGAATGGGTAACAGCAGCATTATAGAGGGGAGAATAAAGTGCAGTCATATACACCAATATATAAACACTGTTCACATGTAGATGATAATTTTGAAAAAAAATTTCTCCGTGAAAAATGAAATCATCCTTTAACTAAGAAAGTATTGAAATGGTGCTCGTGAACTGTACATGTGTTGGGGGAGGACTGTCCTGTAATTCTCAAATTACCAACCACAATGAAAGATGCTACAAAACTTTTCTCCACATTTTGGATGATCAAGAGATTCAATATCCAAATGGGCTATAATTTCAAACTAAGAATAAGCATACAGATTTATAATAAATTTCTGACACAGACAGTATACATGATGATGGAATTTGCACACAGCAGAAATTTAACAATAACATTTTGACAAAATAGTGGTTTATGTTTATCAGTTATGAGACATCTGGAAGTAGGCTGTCCAGAGCTGATTAAATTGCTTAAGTAAATAAGCAAGGATTCTGATTTATTCAAGCTTCTTTTTCTGCTTTCCTATGCACATTGCCCCATTGGTTTACAGATGACTGCTCTACCTCCAGAACTTGGTTCTATGTCCCAGTCAGGATAAAAAGGAAAAAGTACAAAGAGTAAAAGTTACATGCTAGCTAAGACTTCCCTCCTTATTAAAGAAACTGTGCATTCTTAGAAGCCCCTTCTTAGTAGACATCTGTTTAGATCTTGTTGCACATAGTGAAGTCTTAAATCCACCCCTAACTGCAAGGGAAAATAGGGGTATAAGCATTTTCACTGGGCATATTGCCCTAAACAAAACCAGCAGACTAAAGATATTAATCAAAAAACAAGTTAAGATCTGTCACGAAAGAACAGGGGGTGGATGTAGAATCTGGTCTCAGTGAATTTAAAAGATAGTAAATAGAAATTATTTTTTATTATGTGATTTAATTTTATACTATTTCTCTATATTTTTAAGCAATATTATGAGTCAAATGTGAAATAAACTGAGCTGCGCAAATGTTATTTAACCAAAAATTTATTATTTTTCTTACTGCCTTATAAAGATATAAAAGAAAAAGGAAAGTGTTTCAAAAACAGTTCTAGTTCTGTTGTGCAACATAATGCTTTGCCAATGCATGTTGAAATATCAATGATATAAACATAGATATTATTTTATTAAATTTTAGTTTTTCTTACTTTAAGTAACCTGCTTTTTTTAAAATTTTATTTTATTATGTTATGCTGATCACCATACATTACATCATTCGTTTTTGATGTAGTGTTCCATGATTCATTGTTTGTGTATAACACCCAGTGCTCCATGCAAAACGTGCCCTCTTTAATACCCATCACCAGGCTAACCCATCCTCCCACCCCCCTCCCCTCTAGAACTCTCAGTTTGTTTTTCAGAGTCCATCGTCTCTCATGGTTTGTCTTCCCCTCCGATTCCCCCCTTGATTTTTCCCTTCCTACTATCTTCTTTTTTTTTTTAACATATAATGTATTATTTGTACCTCCAAAACAAATAATACATTATTTATTAAAGTAACCTGCTTTTGATATTAAATTTTTATTTCCAATATTATGTAACCAAAATTTAGCACAGATATGTCAAAAATAGCAGGTTTGTTAATAGATCATCTTTGAAATATTATGAATATTAGAACAGAATTTACATGGTCATCCATAAAATTTCAATTTAGAACTTATTTTCCAGAGTGAACTGAGATGAAATGAAAGGGGAAAAGTCATAATATATGCTATCTGATATTCTTCTCTGATTTTAATGTCTTTAGAATTTTTCTCCTAAAAGTTGAGGAATACTGACTCAGTTATTGTGAAATTTTGCTTTTATGTGAAGGGTTTTCTCTCTGTATGCATAATGTAACTTTCGTGATTATTAAATTACTAGTGTTTTTCTTATTAAATTAAAATATTTTAACCACTGAAATTTAAAAAAATTAAATCAGAAATGCTTCTCAAATTTATCATATACTGTCATGACTAAGTTAATAGTGAGTGTAAGTAAATATTTTCTCTTTTTAAAACATATTTTTAATTTTCAGATAATTTTAAACATACAGAAATTTGCAAAGATAGTAAAAATAGTACTTATATACCAGTTTTTTATTTTTATTTTAACATGTTACACTACTGTGGTACATTTGTCAGAACTAAGAAGGAATACTGGTATATTATTATTAAATAAACTCCAGACTTTGGATTTCACCAGTTTTTCCAGTAATGTCCCCTCTCTTTTCCAAGATTCAATTCAAGGCACCCTAGTGCATTTAACTGTGTGGTCTCCCTACTCTCCTCTGGTCTCTGACGTTTTCTCAGTCTTACCTTGATTTTCAAGTCTTCAGCAGTTTTGAGTCCCATCCATGTGTCCTGGGGAATTTCCCCCAATCTGGGTTCGTCTGATGTTTTTCTTATGTTTAACATGGGGTTGTAGGTTTTGGGGAAAGAATAACAGAGAGGTGAAATATTTTTCTTGTCATATCACATTGAGGGTATATGCTATCCACATGATATCACTGACAATGCTAAGCTTGGTTAAGGTAGTGTTTGCTAAGTTTCTCCACTATAAAGCTACTGTTTTTCCCTTTCCCTACTCAACTCTTTGAAAGCGAGTCATTAAGTCCAGCTCACCTTCCTGAAGGAAGTATATTTATTTGCATGATTTTGAATTCCTTTGTAAGAAAGATTTGTATTTTCTTCCTTATTTATTTATCCAATGTAAATATTTTAACTTGATGGCAAAATTTTTTCTTTAGGTAATGTCTTATACAATATATTAACTTTAGAATATTACATGATGTATCAGTTAGGGTTCTCCAGAGAAACAGACCAATAGGAAATATATATACATATATGTATATGTATACACATACCCATACAACTTACATGTACATATACCTATACATTGTGAGAGAGAGAGTGTTAATTCAAGGAATTGGCTCATGTAATTATGGGGGCTGACAAATCTGAAATAAGGCAGACCAGCAAGCTGGAAGTTCTTGGGTAGAAGTTGATGCTATAAGCCTGAGGCAGAATTTCATCTTTGGGAAACTTTAGTTGTTGCTTTTAAAGCCTTTCTACTGGATGAGGCCCACCCAAATTATCAAGAGCAATCTCCTTGACTTGAGGTCAGCTGATCATAGATGTTCACCACATTTACAAAATACCTTCACAGTGATAACTAGAGTAGTGCTCAATTAAATAACTGGATACTATATCGGGATGACACATAAAGCTAACATGGACTATGGGTTAAATTTGTGTCCGCACAAAAGAAGACACTGGTGCAAGTTTTGGGGTCTTTTTCCTCTTAAAGTGAGTTAATTTAACTTTATTTCCTATCATTTGCCTTTTTAAATAAGCAAACAAACTAATCAAATAAAATATGTAGAGCTGTAAAACCACCTGGGTAAAGGAACTTTGGTCATTTTCCAAGAAAGAAAAGGAATTACAAAGAAAAACTAGTGCATCAAAGGCAAAAACAACTGCTCTCTCTTAGCCTAGGTTCCCCCAGAGCAAAGCCTGAGACAGTCAATGGAAGAATGTAATTTTAGGATGCAAGAATGAGGGACAGGCGAATAAATAGAGAAGAAGTTAAAATACAAGACTATGTCTACCAAGATCTACTCTATGAGTGATGGGTACTCAATCCCACAAGACCTTCTGAAGAATCTCCTAAGATGTGCTCAGAATTGACTGCGATTGGCTAATATTCCATTGTGTGTGTGTGTGTGTGTGTGTGTGTGTATGTATACACACACCTACATCACATCTTCTTTATCCATTCATCTATGGATGGACACTGGGTTGAATATTAGCCATAAAAAAGAATAAAATCTTGTCATTTGTGACAACATGGGTGGACCTAGAGGGTATTATGCTAAGTGAAATAAGTCAGGCAGAGAAAGACACATACAATATGATTTCACTTATATGTGGAAGCTAAAAATAAAAACAAATGAACAAACAAACACCAAAAAGAAATGGAAACAGGCTCACAAATAAAGAGAACAAAATGGTGGTCGTCAAAGTAGAGGGGTGTAGGGGGATGGTCAAAATAGGTGAAGGGGATTAAGAGCTACAATCCTGCACATATAAAATAAGTTAGGGAGATGAAAAGTACAGCACAGGGAATATAGTCAATAATATTATAATAACTTTGTGTGTTGACAAATGGTAACTACAGTTATCATGGTAAGCATTGCATAATGTATAGATCTGTTGAGCCACAGTGTTGTACACCTGCAAGTAATATAATACTGTATGGCAACTATAATTCAATGAAAATAAACCAATCAAGTGCCCATATATTTAAAAAAAAAAAAAAGTTGACTGAGATTGCCCATTGGTGTAGGGTAGGCACCCCGTGAGGGCCACGTGGTTTTCTGCAAGACTGGTGCAGGAAGGGAGAGGCCCCGAGCAGGCTCAGGTGAGGAGCTGCTGTTATTGGCCTGCAAGAAGCTGGCAGCTAGTGCAGTGGCGGGGTCAGGCGGTGGGTGGACAGGTTATGAAGAGAGGTGCGTAAGAGGCACAGAGATGTACAGACATGCTCCTAACTTTTGTGATCATGTTCAGTAAAGTCATCCTCACTGTTTGTCTACTTCACTGTCAGGAGAAAACCTGTGTCATTTATAATCTCGCAAGCAAGCACGACCATTTCCTTATTAGCTTTGGTAGACTTTCAGGGCCGGGATAGACCCTGAATGGCCGGAGAGATACATTTTTCAAGGATTAAAAAAAAAAAAAATGAGGCCATTTTCTCCTACTAAACATTTGAGGATTCATTATCTCAGCCTAGAGTATGGCTTCCCTATTGAGGCTCCCTACTGCAGGGTCTCTCCCTTCTGATACCTACAGCACCCTCCTGTCAGATACATCTGTTTATTCCGTTCATTTTGAACAAATCGATGCATCTTACTGCAGCCTTAGCTAATTTTGAGCCTTAGCAGACTGCTTTCAGCATTTAGATAATTCCCAGAACTTATTTGTCAATGTGTAGTATTCCTCTCCCTGAGAAGTAAACTATTAATTTTATTTTCCTGATATTATTGTTGGTAATTCCCAAGGTCTATTGAACCATAGTACCTCACTATGATAAAATTTCAAAACCATCTGCTTTAAAAATAACACCTTTTTCTTGGCTTGACATTTTGTCCATCAGCCATTGGTCATGAATGTATCCCGCATACATTTTTTTTAATTGAAGAAATTTAGAATATCACCATTTTCTCTGAATTTCACAAACATTTCTCTGACGAATAATACTATAAGTGAAAGGGTTTTATGTATATATAATTACCAGGAAATGGACATTAGAAAGAAGAGCCTTGAGTCAATTTTAATTCCCATTACTGCAAAAGTTTAAACAGAAACATGTATTTTTCTTATTTGTCCATCTCTTATCAAGTGGGAATTTTTTCCCTCAATAATTACATTAAATTACATTTTAAATTACATTTAAGTTTAATTACATTTAGTTTTACATTTTAATTACATTTGCTGGATTCCTATGGATCTCATCAAAATAACTTCAAATTTTTCAGACTTGTTAGCATTTCAGATCATTGATTAATAACGACAGAGAAATCGATTGTGTACCTACCATGTGCCAAATATTGTGCTAAGTACTTCACATACATTTCTTCATTCAGTCCTCACAGCGACCCAAACAACAGATGAGGACATGGAGGCTTGCACAGTGGTCTAGCTTGCCTAAGACCGCAGAGTCAATAATAAGAGTAAAATACATAATCAATCTCTATAATCAGTGTGACAAACCTAATTTCGGAAACCCTTCAGAGGCTGGCACCACCCTGACAATATTTTTCATTTGGGCCTGACACACATTATCTTCTCGATTTTAATAATCTGCTCATTTCTTACGCAAGACTTCTAAGCTTTACAACTTTGACAAGAGTTTCTGTAACTATCTCACAACCTCAATATCTCTCTTAATTTAAACATACGGAGTCTTCTTTCTTACTACAGAGGAAGAATGCATCTTACCTCCCTATTACTGTTAAATACTACCGCCCGACCATTTCTTCATGTTTTCCGTCTCCTCTACTACACTTTGTTTTGAATCCTTCTCTTTCTTGCCTGTAAGCTTAATTGCTTTCTTTTCTAGTTTCTCCTCTTCCACATAAAAAAGTGCTTAAATGTCTCCTGTTCTCTTTTTTATGCTATTTTGAAACCGATGATATTCCTTTAAAAACTTTTTGACTCTTTGTAGGATTGGATTGGTGATGAAAAGGAGACTGTCTTTTTTTATTGAATTGTAACTGACATATAATATTATATAAGTTTCAGGTGTACAACATAGTGAGTCAGTGTTTTTATACATTACAAAATGATCACCACGGTAAGTCTAGTTACCATCTGTCACCATACAAAATTATTAAAATGTTATTGACTGTATTTCCCATGCTGTACTTTATATCCCTGTGACTTACTTATTTTATAGCTAGAAGTTTGTCCCTCTTAATCCCCTCCATTCATTCCCCACCTCCTTTCCCTCTGACAACCACCAGTTTGTTCTCTGTATCTATGAATTTGTTCCTGTTTTGTTTTCTTTGTTCATTTGTTTTTTAGATTCCACATATAAGTAAAATCATATGGTATTCGTCTTTCTCTGACTTACTTCACTTGGCAGGGTACCCTCTAGTTCCATCCATGTTGTGGCAATTGGCAAAGTTTTTTTTCATAGCTGAATAATTTTTCATCAATATATTTTCCATTCACTCATTGATGAACACTTAGGTTGCTTCCATATCTTAGCTATTGTAAATAATGCTGCAGTGAACATGGCGAGTGCACACATCTTTTTGAATTAGTGTTTTTGTTTTTCCCTGATAAATACAGAGAAATGGAATTGCATGGATTGTATGGTAGTTCTACTTTTAATTTTTTGAGGAACATTAGATTAAGACATCTGTGGTCTCATCTTTGTGGAACTGATAAGGCCTGAGGCTGGAGAAGGCCTGAAATGGCAAAGGCCATAAAAACAAAATGGAGGTGAGATTGATAGAGGAAAAGAGAGGACCATTTTATTTTTAAGTAAGCTTTATGCCCACTATGTGGCTTGAACTCATAACCCCAAGATCAAGAGTCTCATGCTCTACCAATTGAGCCATCCAGGCACACCAGAAGAGGGCAATTTTATTTATTTTTTTATTTTTATTATTTTTTTAAGATTTTATTTATTTGCGAGAGAGAGAATGAGAGACAGAGAGCATGAGAGGGAGGAGGGTCAGAGGGAGAAGCAGACTCCCTGCTGAGCAGGGAGCCTGACGTGGGACTCGATCCTGGGACTCCGGGATCATGACCTGAGCCGAAGGCAGTTGCTCAACCAACTGAGCCACCCAGGCGCCCTGAAGAGGGCAATTTTAGATTGAGGCAATAGAATGGGCAGAAGAGAACTGGTTCTGGCAGGTCCAACAAATAGTAAAGTCATTAACCTTCATTAGCAGAGAGACAGAAATCAGCTTAGTTCATGAGAGAGCTTCAAATTTTATCCAGTGGGATAGAATTAAATTCAAACACCTGAAAAAAATATGCTACGTCCTTGATGAGGAGATAAAGAAATGAAATGGTGGGGCGCCTGGGTGGCTCAGTCATTAAGCATCTGCCTTCGGCTCAGGTCATGATCCCAGGGTGCTGGGATCGAGCCCGCATCGGGCTTCTTGCTCCGCGGGAAGCCGGCTTCTCCCTCTCCCACTCCCCCTGCTTGTGTTCCCTCTCTAGCTGTCTCTCTCTGCCAAATAAATAAATAAAATCTTTAAAAAAAAAAAAAAGAAAGAAATGAAATGGTGTTTCTTAAAGATGCTTCAGGTGAGAGTGAAGAGACCATAGTGGCAAAAATCTAGAGGCAGAAAAACTAGCTGAAATATATAGTAATCCAACTGATATTGTAGCCTAGGCTGGTAATTGCCAAAATAAAGCTAAAAATGATTCAGAAAATATTGTTGTGGGAACATCAGGAAAACCGAATACCTAAATTGATACTGGATGGAAAGATGTACAGGCAGGATGCAATAAGATAGAATAAAAAATAATTGCAAGAGTTTGAGGATGATAGACCTGGAGATTGATGGTCTTTATGGAATCATATGCTTTTGTAGGAGAAGATCAAAAAATAGTACTTACGGTCACAGTCTTGAATGCTAGAAAATTGCTCAAGTTCTCAGGAAATAAAATGGTATTCAAAGATAATTTCATAGTACTTTATTTTTTAAATTAAAATTCTAGGGACATACACATTGAAATGTGGAAATTATTTCAGGTTGTGTTGCATTTAAATGCACTTAATTTGTATAAATCACTTGTGTATTCAAATAGTTGACCTTTTGTGACTAGATCAATAGTCTCAAGGTGATCTTTAAATATCAGCCTCACTTTTTGAATATCAACTTTTAGCTTTCCAATCAACTTAAATTTTTTAACTGTTAGAAAATTAATCTAAGAAAATAAAAACATGTTGTATCTTGCTTTCTGCTGTTTACATATTTTTTGTGCTGAACTTGGGTTTTGATACTGTCCCCAATGTCTTACCTTGACCTGTGAATACAGGTAGAATCCAACTTTTACTTATCTGATTAATAGATGAATGTATCAACATGGATTCACTCATTTTACGCACACCAGGACTTTTCTACCATTTCTAATCTGGAACCCTGTAGAAATTTTCCTTTTTATCACTTGCCATTCACTAGTGTGTTACTCATTGAGCACAAAAGTGCTAACACTACCAACCCAGCAGTAACACAACACCTTGGGAGATTATATTCTAGTGGGTAGGAACTGACAATAAGTAAGTAAGTGAGTAAGTAAGCAAATTAATGACTGAATCTATGAATGATGCAATTTCTGATTATGGAAGTTGCTATGAAGAAAATAATTATGGTATTGTGATAGAGAAATATGTGGAAAGGAAAGTCCATATTAGATAAAGTGGTCAGCAAAGACCTTTCTGAAAGCATGACTTTTGAGACAAGTCCTAAAGAATAAAAGAGCTAACCGCTCTATGAGCCAAGTGAGAGTGTCCCAGGCAGGGGAAATAAGAATTAAAAGCTAAAACTATAAAACTCTTAGGAGAAAGCATAGGCATAAATCTGCATGATCTTGGACTTGGCAAAGGATTTCTAAACATAACATCGCAAGTATAAGCAACAAATGAAAAGAAATAGATAAACTGGATATCAACAAAATTAAAGCTACTTTGCTTCAAAGGGCACCATTAAAACTTTCAAAATACAACATACAGAGTGGGAGAAAATTTTTGCAAATCATGTATCTAATAAAGGACTTGTGTATAGGATATGTAAAGAACTCTAACCACTCAATAATTAAAAGACAAAATAATTAAAAATGGATAAAGGATCTGAACAGGCATTTTTTTTTCTTAAGATTTTATTTATTAAGAGAGAGAGAGCATGAGCAGGGGAAGGGGCAGAAGGAGAGGGAGAAGCAGACTCCCCACTGAGCAACACAGGTCTCCATCCCAGGACCCTAAGATCAGGACCTGAGCCGAAGGCAGATGCTTAATCGACTGAGCCACCCAGGAGCCCCCGAACAGGCATTTCTTCAAAGACAATATACAATAGGTAAATAAGCACATGCAAAGATTCTTGACATCATTGGTCCTTAAGGAAATGTAAATCAAAGCCATAATGAGATGCCACTTCTTATCCAGTAGGATGGCTATAAGAAAAATAAGTTGATAAGATAATAACAATTGTTAGCAAGGATATGGAGAGACTAGAATTCACACACTGCTTATAGGAATGCAAAATGGTGTAGCCACTTTGAAAAACAGATTGACAATTCCTCAAACAGTTTAACATACAGTTACCATATGACCCAGCAATTCCACTCTTAGATATATACCCAAGGGAAATGGAAACATACATCTACACGAAAACTTACACTCAAATGTTCATAGCAACATTATTCATAATAGCTGAAAGGTAGAGACAACCCAAATATCCATTAACTGACAAATGCATAAACAAAATATGTGTATCTATAAAATAGAATATTATTTGGTCATAGAAAGGGATGAATAATTGATACATGTACAACATAGATGAAATTTGGAAACGTTATGGTGCAAGAAGCTAGTCACAAAAGACAACATATGGGGCGCCTGGGTGGCTCAGTTGGTTAAGCGACTGCCTTCAGCTCAGGTCATGATCCTGGAGTCCCTGGATCGAGTCCCACATCGGGCTCCCTGCTCGGCAGGGGGTCTGCTTCTCCCTCTGACCCTCCCCCCTCTCATGTGCTCGCTCTCTCTCATTCTCTCTCTCAAATAAATAAATAAAAAATCTTAAAAAAAAAGACAACATATGATTCCATTCATATGGGAATCCAAAATAAGAAAATAAAGAGAGATAAAAAGTGGATTAGTGGTTGCTGAGGGCAAGGCACATAGGACAAGAGGACAGTGGAGTGATAGCTAAAGGGTATAGGGGTTTCTGTGACTGATAAAAATATCTAAAATCAACTGTGAAATATATCTGTGAAAATACTAAAAATCATGGAATTGTGTACTTTAAAGGGGTGAATTATGTGGTATGTAAGTTATATCTCAACAAAGCTATATATTTAAAAAAATTAAAAAGTCTTTGGGAAAGAACAGAAGGAAAGCCACATGGTTGAATTAGAGTGACATAAATTGTGGATGGAGGGGTGTGCAAGGCCAGATCTCAGGAGGTCCAGCAGGCCCTCTGGAAGTGAACCTGGGATTCCCCTTCCTTCTCACCGACTCTCACTTCAGCAGCTGCCTGCCTGACGACTGGGATTACCAGAAGGTCCTGAATAGCTGTTGGAATTTACCTTCACAACCTTCTCCATGATATGTGACTTTTCTCTGTTGGCAATACCGAACCTCAGCTTTCCTAGAAAAAGGAATGGTAAAGATGTGTCCCATATCTCAGGCTGAATGTGGCTGTTTTCTTATTAGTTAGGTTCTGCACATACACACCTTGGGGCCTGGTTCTCATCATCCCTGCTTGCTTTTCAATCTCCTCCCTTCTCCTTTTACTTCTACTTTTCATGGGAAAGCAGTTCAGTGTCTGCAGGATTAGGAAAAAAGGGTACAGGGTCCCCTACAAGTCTGCACTTCAAGTTGTCAATTAATGTAAGAAGGCCCTCTTTACTTGGACAAATAGCATTTTCATTGTAGCCTAACACAAACATTGTACCTATGAGGGCTGAAACCCACTCATCATCCTGGTTTCCATTTTGCCCATTGTGACATGGAATAATAATGAGTGAGAAGTACAAATTATATAACCACAATTTTACTGGAAATAGTGAATACACTGTTTGTAAGAAAGGGGAAATGAGGAAAAGGACCATTTATTGAGAGCCTATTATATACAAGACCTAATACTTAAAGCACGCTATATAATTTAAGCCTCTGAACAGTCCTATCCTTTAAGTATTTTAGGTCCAATTTACACTGGAGAAACTGAGGCTCAAACGTATTGGTACCTATCGAAGTGGCTACACACATGTATGTGGGGCCTTTCACACTGGGGACAGAGCTGGGAAGTAGCAAGAATATGGACTAGGATATAGTGTAGATATGATGCTCTGCACACTTCCACAGTGAATTCCAAAATGTCCCAGAATTTTAAATTTGAACATGGATTTCCAGGTTGCTATGAAAGTCAGATAAGATAAGATTTAATATTGTTAGTTTAATTTGTAAGTACATATTTAGACATACAGTACATGGCCTTCTTTGTCCTCTTGTTTCAGGTCCTCAGTGTTGGGGATAAGTTTATGTCTGTGGATGTGATTGTGTGGGGGTTGCAGTGGAGGCATGGGGGATGGTGGGTAGTAGGTTAGGGAACTGAAATCCTATTTATAAAACACAGTACATGAGGACTAGAGGTTAACATATTATGCATAGAGTCTGGGAGAAACTTTTCTGCTGTATGGAGGTTGTTTCTCTAACAAGTTCCTCTGCAGAGAGGAAGAAAGAATTGACTTGCTCCCCAGTCCAAAGATCAGAGCCCTTATGAAGCTACATCTAGCTGGGAGTCAGGATAGCAGTCAGGAGTGTGTTTGCTACTGACCAAAATGAGGGACTCCACAGTGACCTTTTGCCCTTGCCTTCTGAAACAGCTCTCAACAGAGCAGGACTGTGGCTGACTTCCTGTGTGTTTCTATAAGACATAAGGATTCCTATGAGAGTAAGAAAATCAACCCAACCCCCACCCAGACTGAGACTGGGTAGGGAAATGTCCTTGGCTGAGAATATAACAGAGAACATGTAAGTGTTCTTTTCCACTTTGAGGGTGTCAGGGTGAACCCAGTGAAGCAGGAACTTCTGTATTACTTCCGCAGTTCTGAGGGGGCACATTTGAGAGGATTATAGGGGGGAGGTGAAGGAAGAGAAAGAACACTGCTATCCATTGCAGTGGTAGGTGCAAATCCACTGCAAATAGGTAGCCTGATCGCCTATATGTTAGTTAGGAAGATATTTCTCTTTTTAAAACTGTTTTTACACCAAGGGACACAAAGCACCAATTCACAGATTGGATTCAGCTTGCTGACATTATGCTTTCTGTGCATGGTGCATTTGAATACGATGCATTTAGATAAGCATACATTCTCCAGTTCTCCGTGTCCCCAAATTTTATATGTTATCTCTTGTATTCTATATTTACATTACCTAGCTGGCCCTGGCAGCATTTGAATTTGTAGCCCCTGGCTTAAACTGTGTTGTCTCTGGAGATTAATATTTGTTCTTGAGAGATGTGAGTTTGTGTGTGTGTCTGTGTGTGCGTCTGTGTGTGCATGTTAAAGAGAGACATAGAGCAAGAGAGACAGGTGGAGAAAGAGAGTTTGAGAAAGATAGAGGCAGACAAAGAAAGAAAGAGTGACAAAGACAGTAGGACAATGTCAGAAGGCAAGGACTGAGCAGAAAAATCCAGAGAAATCTGTGCAGTCATTAGCTGTAGCATTCACTGATACGGAGACCTCATGATGGTCCAGATACAGAGTACCTACTCTCCTTAGAATTTCCAGGAGATTGGGACTCATATTAAAACTGAGAAAGATATGTAAGGAGAAATATACTGCGATGGATTGAATTGTGTCCCGCAAAATTTATATGTTGAAATCCTCACCTTAATGTGACTATATTTGGAAATAAGGCTTTTAAAACGTTACTAAAGTTAAATGAGGTCTTAAAGGTGTGGTTATAATCTGATGGGATCGGTGGCCTTAGAAGAAGACAGAGAGAGAAATCTCTCTTTAAGCGCACACAGTGAGGGAAGGTCATGTGAGGACCCAGGGAGAAGGCAGCCATCCCTAAACCAGGCAAAGAGCTCTCACCAGAGCCCAACTATCCTGGCACCTTGATCTCTTTCTTAATATAACCTCCAGAACTGTGAGAAAATACGTTTCTGTTGTTTAAGCCACCTAATCTCTGATATTTTGTGGTGGCAGCCCAAGCTGACTAATACATGTAGTGAGAAGAAAGAGGGATGGATTTCACAGCGAGCTCACCCCAATGATAAGAGATGAAGTTTCCTCCCAAACGGATCAGAAGAAGAAAGTGCTAGAGACATGCACTTGGAGAATCGGGTAGGAAAAACAGGAAATGGGATGTCTATATGGAGTTTAATTTTGGGATGCTTTTCTCTTGTATTTTGGGGAGTAGTGTTTAGACAAGTGTGAAATTTTTCCATCCCCTTTTGCCATGAAATAGCAGCAACCTCATCTCTTACGTAAAATCTGTTAGGTTCCTTTGACATTGCTTGTCAATAGGGAGAATAAAGGTTTGAAGATATCCCACAAGCTTTTATTCAGAGGGAGAAGTGGACTAAAGAAAAGAAAGGAGAGAGAGAGAGAGAACCAGGTGATGAGCACTGACTCTGGCTCAACTTGGGGAGGACAAGAGAGCATAGTTGTCGAGGAGCAACTGCCTATTGGATGACAGGAGAAGGAATGTGAGATAGCCCTTCTTTTTCCCAAGTTAAGGGAGAGAAAGGTAATCACAACAGGGATCTAAAGGGTTCAGAAAGACTGACATTTACGTAATTTAGGTAATGTTATGTGAGCTAACTAGACTAACAATACAAAATTGTCTTGCAAGAAAGAGATGATACAGAGGCATACCTGGAGTGAATTTGCTTTTATCGTATATTTATGGATTGATAATTGGTCATACCAAGAGAATAGAAGGGACCAAAGGCAAATCATCACAGTCATTTCCACAGTGGCTGGCCCTGGGGAGGGGGTGCGGTGATGGCAATGAGGGTAGAGCTTTTTAAAGATTTATTTATTTTATAGAGAGAAGGAGAGTGCGCTCATGCACCTGCATGAGTAGAGGGAGGGGCAGAGGGAGAGGGAGGGAAGTAGACTCCCTGCTGAGCATGGGGCTCCAAGACCTGGGGCTAGATCTCAGGACCCTGAGATCATGACCTGAGCCAAAATCAAGAGTGGGACGCTCAACCTACTGAGCCACCCAGGTGTCCCAACAGGGGTAGGGCTTTTTAAAGGTACGTTACCTACCTCCCTCTGTCAGTCCTGGAGATCCTGGCATCCATCTTGGATGTAAAGATGGCTCAGCATATTGACGGATGTTGCTGCATTGCCAGATTCCTATTACCAGTGTATATGATACATAGTATCAGGAGTGGAAATAAATGCACTGTCAACTTCTGTTAGTAACAGATCTGCATTCATTTTTGTGGGGCATGAGACTATGGTTGATGTAATATTAAATCAACATTAGCTACAAAGCAAAGATAAGGTTTTTCCATGAGAAAAGAAATAATAACAATGCCTTGTATCTGTATTACCTTTGATAGATTACCACACACAATCACATAGCTGAACTCATTTAATCTTCACAGCAGCCTGTAATCTAAGAAAAATAGCTATTACATTATTTTAACATTTTTGCAAGTCAGGATAATACATGTGTCAAAGTTTACTAGGTAAGTAAGCAAGAATGTATTAAGTGCACATCTAGTGTTTGTCCATCACACGCCAGCTGTTTCCTGTAGCAGATAGCCCAGGAATGGAGAGGGCTGTGTGCCGTATCCGTCACTGGGCTAGCGAGAGCCCCATACATGCCTCACTACAACTTGCACTTTCTGTTTTCATATCTCAGCATTCTATTAAGGCAGTAACCTAAGGAAGAGTGCCCTAGGGCAGCTCTCACAGGTGCAGAATAACCAGAATCTTATCAAGGCAATGGAATTCCCTAATGTCTTGTTTAATTTTTTAAAGTCCACAGATACAGGTATCTTTAAACCACTAGAACAGAGTTCTAATGCCAAAATCCAGCATTGATATTAGGCTTTCTGTAATTTAAAGAGACTTATTGAGATTATAGAACTGTCAATGACGTATTGAAGTTTAGGAAGAGCTTCATAAGGTAGTCTTCAAGTAATTAGTTAATTAGTGTGTCTGTGTTTTTTAACCTTTGTTGCTCTTTCACAGTTGAATATAAATAAACAAAAATTTCAGCATTCAACTATAAGTTTCATTAATAATTAGCTTATAATCAATAAGTAGATGACCATCTATAGGCGCTATAGTAATTTCCAAGTCTGTTATTGAAAGAAGTAAACTAAATTAATTGAATTTCCATAATATACCACTATAGGTCTTTTTTTCTTTGCTTACAAATCTAATGGTGACAAACAATATGAATTTACTATTTTCACTGGGTCATTAGATATTACAGATTCAAAATTTTATTTTAGCATTATATTTTAGGATTGACTAAATATTTGTTACTGGAACCAAAAACATTTATTTATTTTTTTAAAGATTTTATTTATTTGAGAGAGAGAGAGCATGAGCGAGAGAGAGAGCAGGGGGGAGGGGCAGAGGGAGAGGGAGGAACAGAGTCCCCACTGAGCAAGGACCCCCATCGCAGGGCAAGGCTCAATCCCAGGACCCTGGGATCATGACGTGGACCGAAGGCAGATGCTTAACTGACTGAGCCACCCAGGCATCCCTGGAACCAAGAACATTTATTTATTTATTTATTTGTTTGTTTATTTATTTATTTTATTAACATAAAATGTATTATTTGTTTCAGGGGTACAGGTCTGTGATTCATCAGTCTTACACAATTCATAGCGCTCACCATAGCACATACCCTCCCCAATGTCTATCACCCAGCCACCGCATCCCTCCCACCTCCCTCCACTCCAGCAACCCCCAGTTTGTTTCCTGAGATTAAGAGTCTCTTATAGTTTGTCTCCCTCTCTGGTTTCATCTTGTTTCATTTTTCCTTCCCTTCCCCTATGATCCTCTGTCTTGTTTCTCAAATTCCTCTATCAGTGAGATCATACGATACTTGTCTTTCTCTGATTGACTTACTTCGCTAAGCATAATACCCTCTAGTCCTGGAACCAAGAACATTTAGAACCAAGAGACATTTAGAAGGCCATGTACATATTAGGTGAATTCCTTAAATGGGGAATGTTTATCTTTGATATATTTATAGTATCAGCACTGAACACATGGCTTGCACATAGAAATAAACATTTAGTAAGTCAAATTCAAGAGATTTGAGGTATAATTTTAGATTATAAACATTACAGTATTCCAACTAAAAACAAATCCAGAAACAAAATCAGAGAATAAGTAATCATTAATGGTTAGCAATATATAGCTATTTATTGGTGCAAATCTTTTCCTTTCCTTTAAAGTCATAATTTGAAAATCACCTTGTAAATATAAAATCCTACCAAAAAGCTAGGTTTCATTCAACTTTTATTATGTATTATTTCCCCCAGTGGGCAGTGTGTTTCTTAATACTGAGAACTCTGATTGATCTGTGAGTGCAGATTAAGCTTCTCTGGGCTACTCTCCTGTAGCAAAACTGACTTCCCTCCACAGATCACTCTATAGAATAAATGTACATATGAATTGCGTATAAGACTACAAAAATTCCAAGAAGTCAGGGACTGATATTTGTTTTGTTATTATTGTATACTCAAGGCCGTGGTATATAATAGGCACTCAGTAAATTATTGTGGAATATCAAAAATATAAAAATATCAGTACAGAAAATTTTGTAGTCTATAAAATCATCTGCTACAGTAGTAAGTGTCAAATGTAAATCACTACATGATCACATTTATTGAGTCATCAATCTGTGTAGAAAACTGAATTATGCACTTGGAGACAAAACAAAAGAAATATTTAACAATGAAGTTAAAATAATGCATATGAATTCCTTAAAAGTCTTATTTGATCAGGTGTTTTGGCATTTGCTAAACATAATGTAAGCAGATTACTTTTCTATTACCCACTTTGAACAGAACTAGCTGGGAAGAAATTTTTTTTTTTAATTTTTTTTTATTCTTATGTTAATTCCCATACATTACATCATTAGTTTTAGATGAAGTGTTCCATGATTCATTGTTTGTGCATAACACCCAGTGCTCCATGCAGAATGTGCCCTCCTCAATACCCACCACCAGGCTAACCCATCCTCCCACCCCCCTCCCCTCTAGGACCCTCAGTTTGTTTTTCAGAGTCCATCGTCTCTCGTGGTTCGTCTACCGCTCCGATTTCCCCCGATTCATTCTTCCCCTCCCGCTACCTTCTTCTTCTTCTTCTTTTTTTTTTTTCTTAACATATATTGCATCATTTGTTTCAGAGGTACAGATCTGAGATTCAACAGTCTTGCACAATTCACAGCGCTTACCAGAGCACATACCCTCTAGCTGGGAAGAAATTTTAAAAGACCCAAATTAACTGTTTTGGGATTCTTGGACTGTATCTGTGTTTATACCCAGTGGCATGCTGTGATTGACTTTGTTACTCTTGGGGCATTCTTTAGAATCTGGAATCACATCAGAATCTGGAAATACTTCTGCCCTGTTCTCTTAATTTTTTTTTTTCCTTCTCCTCAAATCTCAAGACAAGCAGACAGTGTGCACAAGGAAAAGTTGATACTGGGGCACAGAGTTTCACTCTTTGAAAGTGAACTAAGCAAAATACTGGCAATGGTTAGTCGTGTCTCTCCTTTTGAATTTTTATTCTGTGGTTGAAGCAGGACTGGAGCTTCAGGCTCTTCATAAATCTATAAGGAGTCATTACATTGGTGATGACCTTACCTCAGGCTTATCAACAGTGTCCAATGCAAGAGTTGACCCCATGCTACCCTTTGATTAGATACCTCACTTTAGGGCTAGAAAGGAATTAAATTGGTATTTGGAAAGAGAAAAAGAAAGTTATGATTGTCAACACACCAACATCTCCATATCACACAAATTCTCACTAGAAATGTACAGAACAAAAGTAACAAATTTATTAAATATAAGGAAAATTCTTCACCATGACTGTTTAATATCTCAAGCAGATATGAGTGGGACTTATAAAATCTCTGTTTTTAGTGAATTTGATTTAAAAATAATGTATAAAGCTCTTAGAAATGCAAGATCTCAAAATAGTCTTAATTTTCATGTGTGGTTTTCTGTTTTGTTTTGTTTTGTTTTCAGCCTCCCAGTGCTGCTTTTGCTTCTCACCCAAGTTACTAAGATAGTTCACAGCCGGTCTTCATGTTGCCATTCCTCAATTGTAAAGTGTCCCAAATATAACTTGTAGAATAGTCTTCAACACTCAAGAATCTACATGTATTGCAGAGGCTGCTTCCAGGGTAGTCAACTAGACAGGTGGAGGGGACAAGACACTGCCGGATAGCCTGAAGTCCTGAGGAAACAGCTTCGGGAAGAGAAAAAGAACAATCCTTAGACCTGGGCAGATAAAAAGGTAGAAATACATCCTTTTTCAGAGAGTGTGGAAGTGATCTGGGAGCTCTTTCCTAGAAAGAATAGGAAATGGGAAACACACTTACACACCAAAAAAAAAAAAAAAACTGGGAAAATTCCCCTGGGCTCAGTGGGTCTATTTGAATTGATAGGTTAAAAATTATAGTATGGACTACAGAATCCCCTGGGGAAATATTTATCATAAGAAAAGAGGTTCTGATTATGCCGAGTGACTGCTATGTGAATTATTATCCAGTTTAACTCCTTCGAATTTGGTCTGAGTGTCAGGGTGAAGGCAAGCAAATCCTCAGAGTCACTTCATGGCCACAGACAGCATCAGGCACAAAGAGGGAAGGGGTCCTCAGTTCCTTCGGTTGCTTTGTGCAGTCCCACAGATGATGCAGGTGGCCGGGGGTTCTTGGCATTAAGAGAAAGATGAGTTACGAGCGAACAAACGAAAGCAGATGTGGCAGAGAGCGGTGGCACCACCACAGGGAAACTGAGGGGATTCGTTTATGAAACCTGGGTGAGAAGCACATTTGGAAGGAAGACTTAGGGAATGGTGGAGGTGTGGTGATACGTTCATTCCTGAAGCTATCATTTATTCTGTTAGGGATTTTCCTCCTTGTCAAGACTTCAGGCCCAGTGTGTGCGATTCCAGGATTTATATTTCTATCCCTGATTTGTAAAATGCATATTCAACTGCCTAATAACTGCTCTACCTGTATGACCTACTTGCACCTTGAAATCAGCATGAGCAAACCGAATTTATTACTCCGGCTCCAAAAGCAGCAACTCCTGGTGACCTGCATGTTTTGATTAATGGCACATGCAGTCTCCAGCTTACCCAGAATAAAACCTCAGAGACATCTCGGACTCTTTCCTACAGCTGCTTGATAAGTTGAAAAATCCTCCGTTACCTCCAAAACACCTTTTACTTCCGTAGGCTGCTTTCACTTCTACTACCACCTTTTAGTTAACACCACTGATGATGACAACAGCTGTGATTATTTGGTAAATGCTTACTTACTAGGTGTCACCAGTGCCCCAGGACCTTCCACAATTTACCTTATGCGATCCTCAAAGGCACTATTTGTAGTTCCTGTTTTCTGGATGGAGATAATGATCCCCAAAGAGATTTAATTATTTACCTAAAGTCGCCAAACTAATAAACAATGGAGTCAGCAGTTGAGCAACAGCCCAGCTCCACAGCCCAAAATGTTCCACATGTGCTCATCTGCCTTCCCTGGAGATGTGTGACTTTCTAAAGCACAATTTAAATAGACTCCTGCCTGAATCCTGTCCTCCAACACACTTGCTTTCAACACTGATTTATCCGAAACACTGGTGTCAGAAAAATTTTGATAGTGTGAAACTCCATTTATGTCAGCCTCACATAAAACCTTCAATGGCTGTCCATTCCTACAGAGATTGGTAAAACGTTCCTCCCTGCAATTCCAGAACTTTTATGGTTTGGCCATAATCGACAGTTTTCTCCTTCTTACTTTCTATTTTTCCTGCATAACAATTCCTGTGCAATCTCTGTAATTTTTCTGATATTATAGATCAGTGCCTAAAGTTCCTTCTACCTTAGTTGCCATCCTATTGATTTCTTACTCGGTCTTCAGAGATTCTGAAATAAAGTGTTGATGATTAATATGTTTTTGAGATAACCTTGTAGGGGGCATTATGTCTGCTGGGCTCCTATTGTACTTGGTCTGTACATCACTAAAAACCCTTAACTTACTTTCATGCACTTGTGTGGATACTATTCAATTTATTAGAGAGTAAATTCCCCTGGCATTGGACTTTGGCCTCACTAGTCATTTCCATTTTTATTTTACACATTCATTTATTAATTATCTAACTAATTGTACACTGAATCACACTGAGCTGACAGAAGGGTAAAGGAAAGGTGTTTGGTGTGGGAAATAACTGAGCAGAGGTGAAGAACACCAGGGCGAAGGGAAATGGGAACATTTAAAGGGGGATGGAATCATAAGTCACATATGTACTCCAAAGTAGGAAGAGATAGATCAGGAATGCAGCCCTGTCCTGGTAGAGTTTGGAGCAATGTCAGTTGTAGACTGGAGTAAAAGTTGAATTAATGGGTGAAGCTACCAGGATGTTTTGTCACAATACAAAGAGTGTAGGCCCAAGATATTTTGAGGGAAAAACAGAAATACATGAGATTCACACTGGATGGCTCCATTTTATAAACAAATTGCCAACAAAGCCATCATCTTCTGGGGTTAAAAAAGAAAGAGCAAGTTGGTGACTGAAAGAGAAAGGGACAAGTTTACCGTATCATATCCTGTGGGGAAGGAGATAAGAACCCAATAAAAATGGATGAAAATATTCGTCTGCAACAGTAAGAACTAAAGGAAGGTACAGAAAATTCTAGTGAACCCAGTGAGCATGATTTTACTTTTATCCATAATGTTTAGACATTGGAACAATTAAGATAGATTGAGTTATCATATAACACTATAAAAATTGTATTAGAGACAGTTAATATGGAATATAAATTTTAAATGAGTACTGCATTTTGTGTATGTGTGTGCTACACAGAGCTAATTGTGGTACTATGTATATATTAGTTCTATGAAATATATTTTATAGAAGCCAGGTGTATATATTTATAGATATATTAATTAAATATATAATATAATTAAATTATGTATTTTAATTAAACATAAGATATGCATATACATATGCATATTAAACGCCAAACTCCAGATGGGAGGATAAAGTAATAAAATGACACTTTTTCTAAAAACATATTATGTAAATGCAGCTAGTTATAATGAAAATCAGTATATAGGACTAGGAGGATAATTCAAATAGCTCAAAATATAATTTTTCTAGAATAAAAAACTATCTTTTTTTAAAAAAGATTTTATTTATTGGAGAGAGAGAGAGACAGAGAGAGAGGGCACCAGCAGGGAGAGGGAAGGAGCCCGATGTGGGGCTCGATCCCAGGAGCCTGGGATCATGACCTGAGCCGAAGGCAGACGCTTAACCGACTGAACCACCCAGGCGCCCCTAAAAAGCTCTCTTCTTATCTAATGATGACAATTTCCAGCTGAATATGGATCCTTGTTCATTTTCTATCTTCTGAAGTCTTTCTCTCTTTCAACTTAACATCTAATATTTGTATGTACTTTCTTTTCATAAAACTATTTTTCTATATTATGTGGTTACATCATTTTCCTAAATAACACCCACCCGTGCATATAACAAGCACTGATGAGAAGGTACCATTGAGCACTTCTTTGCACCATCAAATAAATAAGATCTTTATACTATATCATTTATAAAAGGTAATTTATATTTGAAATGAACTTCCAGGCTCTCAGTCCTTGCCCTCTTCTTTTTTTTTTTTT
>NC_138376.1:45527293-45595753 GCF_054177405.1 Leptonychotes weddellii | reverse complement strand
ACAAGGTATGTCTTACATAAAAATCAGTCTTTTATTAAGAGAAATAATATAAAGATTAATAAAAGTAATTCTTAGTTTAATGAGTGCTAAAGAGGCATTAATTGGTTGAGATAGGGAGCTAGTTCAGCACTGTGGAAAAAAGGTAACCTAGGAACAACTATAATGAAAGATTATGACATTTGAAGGATTAGGAGAATAGGAGTTGCAAGAGAAATTTATGAAAAACAATGAGCTTTACATTTTGTATTTTATTATGACTTCCTCTTGCTTAAGATGGTGACAGTGGTAGAAGCCAGAAAATGGGCCATCTTGAAATCCCCACTGAAATGTTGGAACAACTGGAAAATATAAAGGTGTGAAATGATGTGATCAGGTCTGAATTAAAAAGAAAGAAAAAGCAATCCCATTATTTCTAAAGAATGGATGGACTAAAGAGGAGGGACCAAAACTGGGAGGCCAGGATGTATTTAAGAGGTTATGGCAAAATGCATGGGAACATAGTGACAGCATTAATTAAAACAGTGACAGTAGTAAGTTGGAGAGGAAGCAATAAACATGTAACATATTGAAAAGTAGAATCTATAGAATCGGTGGCCAGTTGGAATGTGGAGGTGGGGGACATGAGAGAATCAAACATGATTACCAGGGTTTGCACAACTGCATGGATAGAAGCATGCCAAAAATTATCTTGTGCTAGGTGTCTTCCATTTCCTTTGCAAATACACTTTGCTCTGTGCTCTAAGAAGCTGACCTATGTAAACTATTCTATCCTCTTTCTTGCCTTTGGCTTCTGATTTAGATTAAGTCCATAGGAAAAAGAAAAGGCAATGAGGTCAGTATATTTCTCTGGTCCCTCCCTTCAGTTTTACCTTAGTTCACTCATTTTTTCAAGGAAGGCTTCTTAACTTGATCTCCTTCTGAGTTCTAGTAAACACCTTATGTCCTAGGCCCAAAGGGACCAGGGTTAGTAACAGCTCTGCTGCTATTAGCCTAGGATGGTTATACTGTTTATTGTGGCCTCCCAGTGTGCAACCAAATCTCCACAAATAACCCCTCTGAATATAAACATTCTTTAAATTTTTCTAATTTGTTTGCCATCCACTTCTGTTTGGGATCCAGACTGAAATGGGTATGTTCTGGTTTTTATTTTAAAATTTTAATTGTAGAATCTTGCTTTGCACTGAGATAGAGAAATAGGAACTAGATTTGTCCTCCTGAAAAAAATAAAAAATAGTGGACATCAGGTAATAATGGACGATGATCTCCAAGAAATAGAAAACAAAAAAGGTGAGCTCTATGCTTACTCCATTGCTTTGGCTGCTGAGAGGGAGCTTCCAAGCTAAGGTACAGGGAGAGCACTCAGCTGGAGAAGTATGTGACAGTGCAGAGAGATCAAGGCAACTTGAGTTCACAGGACAGAGTACCAAAGTGGAGAGAGCTGTACACAGAAAGAACTCCAGAGAGTTCCCTGCAGAGGGTCTCCCTCAAGTGTTCAACAAAAAATTGATTAGCTCATGGGTGTGAGAATACCCAGGGCCTGAGGAAAGAACTATCTGGAAGTATTAAAGGAACAGTGTCCAGCATCCAGGATGGCTAATGTAATGCAATGAACATGGGAGTTCAGATATCTCTTTAATACAGAGATTTTGTTGCCTTTGGATGTATACCTAGAAGTAGGATTCCTGGATCATATGGTAGTTCTACTTTTAATTTTGAGGGGAACTTCATATTGTTTTCCATTGTAGCCATACAAATTTACATTCCCACCACCACTGCATGAGGGTTCTCTTTTCTCCACATCCTCACCCACGCTTATTATTTCTTGTTTTTGTGATAATAGCCATTCTAATAAGTATGAAGTGATATCTCATTGTAGTTTTCATTTGCATTGTTCTGATGATTAGTGATGTTGAGCATCTTATCATCACCAGTGACTGAGCAGAGGTCATAAAGAAGGAAATAAAAATGTCTCAAAAGACAGGAGATGCTCAATCTCTTTCATAATAAAATAAATGCAAATTTAAATAACAGCTAATATGTTTCATCTATGATCAGATTAGCAAAAATCCAAAAGTCAACAACATACTATCTTTATGAAAATATGAAGAAACGGGGACTTGATAACATTACTGATGGGAACATAAATCAGTAAAAAAGGAATAGAGGGCACTTACCAGAACAAAATCAGGACACAAATCTAGAACATTGACAACACCAAATGATGGTGAGAATGTAGAGTAACAGGAATTCTCACTCATTGCTGGTGAGAATTCAAAATGGTACAGCTACTTTGGAAGAGTTTAGTGGCTTCTTAGAAAACTAAACACACTCTTACATATGATCCAGCAATCACATTCCTTGGTATTTACGCACAAGGGTTGAAATATGTCCATACAAAAACCTGCACACAGATGTTTGTAACAGCTTTGTTCATAATTGCCGAAACTTAGAAGCAACCAAGATGTCTTTCAGTAGGTGAATGGATAAGTAAACTATGGTACATCCACATGATGAAATATTATTCATCACTAAAAAGAAATGAGCTATCAAGCTATGAAAAGACATGAAGGAAACTTAAATGCATACTATCAAGTGAAAGAAGCCAATCTGGAAAGGCTTCATAGTGTATTATTCCAACTATATGGCATTCTGGAAAAGGCAAAACTGTGGAGACAGTGAAAAGATCAGTGGTTGCTAAGAGGTGGATGGGGGTGATGAATAAGCAGAGCACAGAGGATTTTTAGGGCATTGAAAACACTCTGCATGATAGCATAATGATGGATACATATGCCCTTATACATTTGTCCAAACCCATGGAATGTGCAACACCAAGACTGAACCCATAATGTGAACTATGTGCTTTGGGTGATAATGATGTGTCAATGTATGTTTATCCATTGTAATTAATGTACCACTCTGGTGGGATGACAGTAATGGGACAGGCTATGTATGTGTGGGATCAGGGGGCATATGGGGAATCTCTATACTGTCCTCTTAATTTTGCTATGAACCTAAAACTTCTCTTACAAAAATCTTTACTTAGAAAAAGAAAGGAATGGAAGCTAATTTGGAAGTGCCTTTCAATATTTTAAATATCTATGTTCTGCTTGTAAAAATATGTCTTAGAGATGTGTTCATATACAAGAAAAATGACATAACTTACTCTATTTATATTATTAAGATATTGAAAACATACCAACATTTGCATTAGTAGGTGTGGGGCAGAGACACTCATATGTGCTCACCAATATTATTTTATTTTTCTCTTTGTCACACTGCATTTATCATTCTGCCTATTATTAGGTGAGACCAGGTGGCTGAGTTCTGTGGGTCAAAGGAATGTGGGGTAAAAGTGATGTCCCTGATTTCTAAATTCTCCCTCAAAATCCTCTATTCGTCTATCTCTACATAGGTATTTAAAATGTAGTGCCCTATGAGCAGGGGAAATAGGTGAATGAGGGTATTGGAATAAATAAGAATGAGTATAACATTATACCAATAATATTATACAGATCATTAGTTTAAGCTCCATATTCTCTCTCAACTTATGTTAATTAATCATCTTCCTATTGTTTTTTAAGTTTTCAGTAATAGGTATTGCATTTTATGGAATGTCTTTTCAGCTTATCTTTATGTTTATTAGAAAAGGATATATTTTGTTGAATTATTAATCTTTTTTCTGATAAATATATTACCTTAATTACTACTACCACTACTACTACTACTACTAGCTAGCTAGCAAATATTGACCTTTTGCAATTTTCCAGTCACTCAATCTTAAGTGTTTTACAGCATTAATCAACCTAAATCTTCACAATACTTGTTTGAGATACATAACATTAGCCCTATATTATGAATAAGGAAAGGGAGTCATGGCAAGTTACACCAACTTGACAGAGTTAAATGTCCAGTAAGTAACTGAGTTAGTCTTCAAATCTTCCTTTAAACATAGATTTATATTCTCTTTTATTTAAATTACCTTGCATTCCTGAGAACTAATCTCACCTGATGACTAGAAACTATTTTAATATACTGATGAACATATTTGCTTATATTTAACTTACGGTTTTTACATTTTTGTCTATAATTGGAATTGGAATGTTAAAAAAATAAAGTTTCGGTTCACTTATATTAGCTTCTTAAAATGATGGCAATGCCTAATTTCTTACTCTGAAACATATGGTATAGACTATGAATAAGTCTGCACTAATAAATTTGAATTGAACCCAACTGTACAATACTCTCAGGTTGAAAATTTCAGGAGGTAATTCTTTCAATCATTTTCATTGTCTTACCTGATCCTAATCTATTCAGATTGTAAATTTTCTTATGCCACATTTCGTAAAATGTATTTTTGCATAGAATTATTCTGAACCTATATTCTTGTAACTAGAAAAAGTAGAATTTGTTTGCTAATTATATAGAAACTTCTCTTTTGAAAAAAATGATAATTTTTTCTGACCTGTAATTTGACATTTTCTTATTTGAATGGATATCCAATGTGAGACTAGCATGTTCTGCTTTAAGAAAGCTTTCATTTGCCTTCATGGAGTAAAAATAATTAGTTTATACACAGAAGCCTTCCAGAATATCTGCTTTTTGTGTTCTATAGTACCACATAAGGAAATATTACTACCAGTTTACTGTATTAAAATTTTAACTTTAAAACTGTATATGTGAAACAAATATAACTTTAAATTAAAAATTGCTTTTTATTGAGTTTTGAATGAGTTTTTTGAATTTTTATTTCTATATTTACAACTAGGCATTTTTTTGGCACTAGAAGAAAAATATATCCAAACGTCAGACAATTACAAAAAATTTTTAAAACATCTATTGACCTTAAATTGCCATCAGACTTAAAAGGAATGCTCATGTACACTAATTTCACTTTTACAGAAGTCTTTTAAAGTTTCTTTATTTTCCTAATGCATTAAAATACACTAAAAATAGCACTGGCCCTGTTTACTTGAAAAAGGATTGTCATTTCTGTTTTGATCACAGTAAGTTCCTGTAAGATATACTTATTTTAAGAAAAAAGTACCTCACCAGATATCAGATCTGTCGGCACCTTCATCTTTGACTTCCAGCTTACAGAACTGAGAAACAAATGGTTGCTATTGAAAAAAAAAAAAGGTATTAATAAGATAAATTAATAGAAAAAGTGGAAAGTTGGAGAAAAGTGTATATTAAGAAAAAGATATTATGAGGACTATATTTTTTAATGTAAAATTATCAACAGTACTGTAACTTCAAATATACAAAAACAAACAAACAAAAAACTCAGTCTCTATCTGGAAGTTTTGGGGCAAGATTGGACAAACCAGGGGTTAAATTTGGGAGAGGGCTGGGGATGCTAACTTCTGCTCAAGCGGAAATGTGGCAACCCCCAGGGGAGAAGCCATTGTCCTGCCTTAGTTATTCTAATACCAGAGGGAGCCAAGACAGGAAATCACTAGGTGATTTGGACACAGCAAAGAAGACTGCAGAGGAAAGGTGTCTTTCTGTCACTGAAAGTGTATAGTTTCCTGATTTAACAGAGAGGATGGACTAGGAGGAGGGCGGCTTGATGGAAGCCCAAAATAAGTTAGGAAACATCACTGAGAAGGAAAAGTACTGAATGAGGAGAGGGAGTAAAGTGTTGTTCAATTAGAACATTTTCCGGCCAGCTGGAAAGTCTTCATTTAAAGTTAAAAATGATTGGGTAGTCAATATCCAATGTTCAAATATGCCAACTGAGTGCAAACTGAAGATCACTTATAAAGATACATCATTTATTTGTATATTTGTATATTAAATTATGTTTATTCCTCTCACAAACCATTAGCTGTGAACTATATACCAAGTAAGTTCATGAGCAGTGAAGTTTGTCTTACGGACTTAGAAATATAGCATACACATAATGAGAGCCTTTACTTAAATACGGTTTTACACACACACACACACACACACACGTATACACACTTGTATATTTATATTGCTTTCACCGGGAAGTGAACTCATTGAGGTAAGAAATCATTAATTTCTCTTTTGTATCTACTTATCACTTAGTGCAAATCCTTTCATATAATGAGTTCATGATGACTGTAAGCATGATATAGTTTGTGTTTTTATATAACCTTTTTACATTTGATTCTAATACTTAGGACAAGCAATTTGCATGATGTTTTTCACTATGTAGATAGTAAAATCACTGAACTCCAGGACATTGAATAAATTGTTATACTAAAGAAAAGCAGGGTATTTTAAAAAGAAGGAATCTAGTGGAAAGAACTGTTCATATCACTAAATTATTATTTTTTCGATAAAAGTATATTCCAGCCTTTTCCCCAGTGGATATTGTAATTTCTCCTGGCTAGAATTGGCACTGGCCTTTTTATTTACTCCTCTTACTTCTCATTTAAATATCATGCATTAGACTATCATTCCTGATTTTACTACTTTTTACTGCCTATGGGCTTTTCTTTCAACTCATTTAAAAGGCATTATGCTTTGATAATGGACTGTCTGAAGATGGAACTAAATTATAATTTTTTAACTTCAATTTAATCAATGCCAGAGGCGACCAAGAGATATGGGGTTTCTCATGAGAAGTTCTACTCTCGCTGAACTCTTTATATATTGTTCTTTATTGGAAAATTTTCAGAGTGTATATACATAAATATGTGTGGACAAATACGTAAATATATTTGCAAAAGTAATTTTCATCATTATAATTAATTAGCATAAGACAGTATCTTGGAATTTGTTTAGCTTTATTTATAGGATGAACATACAAGAAAGAAGCAATTTTCAGCGGTAAGAACACAGACTTTGGGATGTGGCAGATTAGCTTCAAATTCTTGTTCTGCTTTATTCTAGCTTTGTAACCCTGGTGACATTTCTTAACTTCTCTAAGTTACCCATCTGGAACATGATGATGACAAGCCCTACGATTAAGGTTTGAATTAGATAACATTGTAAATCGCTAGCCTTCAAAAACATTAGTATTCCCCTTAGAGAAAAATGAGAGAAGCTACTGGTTTAAATATAGGTCCTGTTTGGGTGTTTTTTTTCCTCTAGAATACATAACAACCAAAAGAAAATGGCATGTTTGCACAGCAACTTAATCTACTATGAGTAACATAAAGGGGGAAAAAAAGAGACAACTCAGGTTCAATGAGAATTCCTAAACCCACTGGCTATAGATCTTCTGATGAAATTCTAATTAACTATGGATTTTATAATGAATTTAGCAAATACAATCATTTCTGAAGGTATATATCCATTGCTTGTTAGATTTAGCACAGATTTAAAACAAATATGATAGAGGGACTTAGTATTTCTGAGATACATCCAAAGTGAAGTCTTTATTTTTTCTCAAATCTTGCCTTCAGTTTGTCCCCATTCAGTAATGATGACACCTTCTACCAAATGGTTGTTGAAGCCACTTACGTTGGATTAATTTTTGACATTTCTATTTCCCTCACTCTGCCATATCCAATCTATTGTTAAGTCCTTTGTTCTCTTCCTCTAAAATAGAGCTTGAATGTGTCTTTTTCTCTCCATAGCCACTGTCATTCTAGTACAAGCCATTGCTATCTCTCATTTGATCTATTACATCAGCGTCCTGTATTAGGTATTGGCTGTAATAGTAGAAACCCCCAAAGTAACCATTGCTTTAAAAAGTTTGTTGTTTCCTTCCTAAAATAAAAGAAACATAGAGTTAAGTAATCCAGAGTTGGCATGATGGTTCTATGAACCTGTTGGAGAACCAAAGGCCTTCCTGCTCACCATTTGTGATTCTCAAGCTCATGGTTCATGATGACTTCAAGAGCTCCATCCATCACAACCAGCAGTATGGAGGAAAGAGGGCAGAAGGATGTATTTCCTCTCTTTAAAGGAAAGAGAAAAAAATGCACATGACACATCAGTTTGCATAACTTTGGCCAGAAATGAATCCCATGGCCCACTAGTTATAAAGGATCCTATAAAATATCTTTAAGTCAATGTGACCAGCTAAAGTTTGGGGCTCTGTTTTTATCTGGTTCTTGTCTGCCTCTCTATGTAACGCTGTGGTGAACTTTAGTATGCCTTCATTATCTAAACTTTCACCACTGCCATGGTCTTAGCATACACTATGTTCTCTGCCTGAAGGCTTCTAACTCCATTCCTCCCCTGGATAACTCCTTATCTTTCAGGTTTTACTTTAATATCACTTCTTCAGATACATCTTCCCTGATAATCCAATCGAAATTGCCTCTTTCCATCAACCCCTTGTTTTTCTCTTTCAGAGACTCCATTATTTCCTTCATGACGCTAATTGCCAATGACATTTATTTGTTTTTTTCTTGTTTGATTTCTACCTGCTTACTTTATCCACTAATCTAAAAGGCCTATGAAGGTGAGGACTGTATTTCTTTTTTCTCAGTGTGCAATGCCTAGACGTAGTAGATACTCAATAAGCACGAGAAAGGAAAAAAAAAAGGAAAAGGAAAGAAAGAAGGGAAAGATTAAGGAAAGAAGATAGAAAACAGAAATTTTTTTGAAAACCCAGGGATGCTAATATCTTTATGGAATGATTGGTGGTTTGGCTTTCATCTTCCTATTAGTCATTTTTTCCCATTTTTCTGTCTCAATTACAGTTCCAAAAAAAAGTACATTTAATTCAACAAATATCCATTGAGTTCAATTTTATCTTAAATATGAAAACAATCAGAATTCTTTTTAAAGCGTTCTGCTTTGAAATAATGTTTTGAAATATATTCACCAGATTCAACTCTCCATGTGAAAATGAAACAGGTTGAATCCAAAAGTTTTACTTCGTGTTTAGACATTGCCTCCCAAGAAAAGAATCTGAATAGCTTTTGGAATCATGATTATGGATAAAGACTTGCAGAACTCTTTGCAAGTCCAGGCACAAAAATATAGGGATTAAACTCCTGAATGCCTTATAAAGTGCCTCGTCTGCTGCTGTAATTGTTTGTAAAGAAGTAAAAATACATTAAAAGGCCTTTTGCCTGTACAGTAATATATATGAAAGTGTTCTACTGAATATAAAATCACGTATTTTCCCTAGAAATCAATCCAATTGGATTAAGTGTCCCTGAATACCTTATGAAAGTTTGTCAATCCTAAACATGTCTCTTAAACTTGCTTTGTGTTTAATTGTCAATAGTAATGTCTTGGTTTACCTTTCCCTGAATGACATTTTTACCTTCAATAAGGAATATAAAAAACTAATTGAAATCAATGTTAATCTTGAATAACATCAGATTATTCTCAGTGCTCTTAGCTATTCTAGTCTGCACTTTGATTAGTTTTATTTAAAGATTTTTCTGTCATATGATGTTGGTGTACCATTTGGATTTTCTCTATTTTTTTCATCATTGATCTGGTTTTACTGTTCTTTTGGTTTGCCTTGTAGGAAATTAAAATTTCCTCTCATTTTACTTCCTACAAGCCATCTTTGAGACTTTAGTACATTTTTTTTAACTTATGCCAAAGAACACTTCATAAACATTGGTGAAACAGTGCACTGCCAATACTTTCAGCTGAGCTGTATTTTATTTTTAATGAAAGGATGTATTAGTATTCATGGGAGAATATTATATATTTTGAGCTCAGTCACATTTCCATTTGGCTGCTTTATAGAAATAATTTTTTCTTTTTATGGGGGATTTATCAGAGAATTTTAAGAAAGGAAAAAGCTTTTGAGAACCATTACCCTGCCAGCAATATATTTTTGATGTAATGGACATCATCATACATGAAAATTATTTTCATTTAAGTAGAAGACAATTCTTCATTGACTAATATAATTACAAGAATACATACTTAGTAATTCATGTGCCTAAAAATGTAGGTGCTGTAGTAGGCAGAATAATGGCCCCCATAAATGTCTACATCCTAATCCCATAATCCTATGAATATGTTAGTTTCCTATGGCTGTTGTAACAAAATATCACAAGCTTAGTAGCTCAAAACGATACAGTTTTACTATTTTATTGTTCTGGAGGTCAGAGGTGTAAAATGAGTCCACAGGGCTGCATTCCTTCTGAAGGCTCTAGGGTAAAATCTGTTTCCTTGTCTTTTTTAGCTTCTAGAGGACACACTCATTCCTTGGCTGGTGGTTCCTTCTTCCATCTTCAGAATAACAGCCACACATTTCTTTTTCTCTCTCATTCCCTGTCTCTTCTTTCTTTTTCTTCCTTCATCTCCTCTCTATTAATTTCTCTCCCTCTCCTCCTTCTCTTTCTCTATGTCTATCTCTCTGCCTCTGTCTCTCCCTCTTTTTCTCTCAGACCCTCATCCCTCCATTTTATAAGGACCCCTGTGATGACACTGGGTCCCCACCTGAGTAATTCAGAATAATCTTCCTTCACTTAGTTACATCTGCAAAGTCTCCTTTGCCATGTAAGGTAACATGATCACAAGTTCTGGGAATGAGGATGTGGACATTTGGGAGGCGGCATTATTCAGCCTACCACAACTGCAGATGGAATTAAGATTGCTAATCAGCTGACCTTAAAGATTATACAAGTAGGCTCAATGAAATTATAAGGGTCCTTAGAGGTAAAGAGGGAAGCAGAAGAGTAGGTCAGGGCGATGCAATGTGAGAAGGACACATCTGCTATTGCTCTCTTTGAAGAAGGGGGTCTGGGCCCATGAGCTAAGGAATGCAAGGAGCCTTAAGAAGCTGGAAATGACAGACCTCCCATAAAGCAGGACAAAGACAACCCTGACGACACACACAGATTTTAAGCCAGTGAGACCCATATGAAACTTCTGACCTATAAAACTGTAAGATAACAAATTTTTGTTGTTTTAAGCCACTAAATCTGTGGTAATCTGAGACCTTTGGCCAACAGCTATGTTGGACGAGTCCTATTCTTAGCCAAGCTTTCAGATGACTATAGCATTAGGCAAAATTTTTGACTGCAACCTCATGAGAGATCCTAAGCCAAAACCGCCCAGCTACATTAACCCCAGATTCCTGAACCTCAGAAACTGTGTAATATAATCAATGTTTATTCTTATAAGCTGCTAAATTCTTGATTTGCACAGTAGATAACCAATATAAAAATTGGTAAAAGCCTGGCATATTCTAAGAATTATATATAAATGACTGGCATTGGTATTTTTCTCTTGAGGGCGAATGAATATATATGTGTCTTATCTCATCTACCCATCCCTAAGGGAATTCCAAAAATCAAGAGAGATGAATAGTCAAATCTAGTTGCTCTAGAATGGTGAGCCTTCCTGCTCACACAGGATCGTCAGTGTCTCCAGTATTTCCTTAGGGCTCTGCTCACTTCTTGGAAGTATTAAGATCACACTTCCAGTCCCTGACCTCTGCCTGCAGAGTTAGAGTTTGGTTAGCTTGCCAGAAAGTGGACAGATGAGGCTAACAGAAAGCTTCATGGAGAAACTCACAATTAACAAGTGAGAAGGGTAAAGTGTGTGTGTGTGTGTGTGTGTGTGTGTACACAGTGAGTGAATGCATTAAGGATTCAACATTTTGTGAAGAATAGGATTACTTAATTGGTACACAGGGCAAAAGAATTTGAGAATCTGTTAATTAAATAGGAAAACAAGGTTAGGGCCAACCAAAAATTATAGAATATCTAATTGTGGTGAAATCTATTTCAAAAATTCTTGGTTGTTGATTTGCTGAGTAAGTAACTTTTGATTAGCTAAGTGTCTAAGGAACTAATATTTAATAAGTATTATGAGCCTAAATTATTTGTCTATTCTCAATGTGGAGTGAATTAGGATTAAATTTGAAAGTACTGATAGCCTTTATTTTATTTATTTTTCATTTACATAATGCTGCTCCTAAAAGTCTCAGGTATCTAGTGCCCAATGAACACAAGATTGATGTCATTCCTTTAAGACTCCAACTCCCTGGGTAATTTGACCAGCTTATGCTGCCATCCTATTTGCTTTTCAATTATATATTCTATTATATATTTTAAGAAATACCCAAGAAATTTTAAGAAATATTTTAACAAATGTCCAAGCCCTCTCCTGTAATTAGCAAGCGTAGCTTGATATCATGAGTGGGTAAAGTTAAGTCCTTTACTCCCTGTGTGTGTGTGTGCGCGCATGCTCCTGACATGCACACATGTACACACACAAGCATAAATCCCTTTCAACTAAGTAAAACTCACATTCGGCTATATCATTATGTAGAGACTTTGAGAAAAGAATTGAATGAAAGGTAGAGAACAGTGGCTTAACCAGATAAAAAATTAATAATGTGGGGGACTTGTTAGCCCTGGAATCCCCTTCAGTGAGTGAAATAAAGATGCATTCTACATATTTCCAAGCTTGAGGTCCTACAGCAGCATTTTCTGCTTCTAAACTTGCTTTTAAAAATTCATTCCATATGTTTATTTTATTTAGGTGAAATTCACATAACATAAAATGAGCCTTTTTAAAGTGAAGAATTCATGGGGAGCCTGGGTGGCTCAGTTGGTTAAGCAACTGCCTTCAGCTCAGGTCATGATCCCGGGATCGAGCCCCGCATTGGGTTCCCTGATGGCGGGAAGCCTGCTTCTCCCTCTCCCGCTCCCCCTGCTTGTGTTGCCTCTCTCGCTGTCTCTCTCTGTCAATTAAATAAATAAATAAAAATCTTTAAAAAAATAAAAAAAATAAAGTGAACAATTCAGTGACATTTAGTAGATTCACAGTGTTGTGTAGCCACCACTTCCATCCAGTTGCAAAACACTTTTCTCATTCCAAAAGGAACCCCATTCCCATTAAGCAGTCACTCCCCATTTCCACCTCCCCCTCAAATACTGGCTTCTCTCTCAGTCTGCATTCTGTCTCTACAGATTTATCTGTTCTGGCTAGTTCAAGCAAATGGATTCATACAATATATGAGTTTTTGCATTTGTCTTTATTTAGTATGTCGGTTTCAGTTTCTCTGCATTGTAACATGCATCAGTACCTTATTCCTTTTGTGGCTGAATAATATTCCATTGTATGAACATATCACATTTTGTTTATCCATCCAATGAATGATGGAATTTGGGCTGTTTCCATCTTTTGACTGTTGTGAATAGTGCTGCAATAAATTTGCTGGAGTACCAGTTTTCTTTTCTTTTTTTAAGATTTTATTTATTTATTTGACAGAGGGACAGAGAGAGAAGGAACACAAGCAGGGGGAGTGGGAGAGGGAGAAGCAGGCTTCCTGCTGAGCAAGGAGCCCAGTGCGGGGCTCAATCCCAGGACCCTGGGATCATGACCTGAGCTGAAAGGAGACGCTTAATGACTGAGCCACTCAGGTGCCCCTGGAGTACCAGTTTTCTATTCCTTTGCATATATACTAAGATCATATGATAATTTTATGCTTACTTGTTGAGAAACCATCAAACTGCTACACCATTTTATGTTCCCATCAGCAATGTATGAGAATTCCCGTTTCTCCACATCATTGCCAAAACTTGTTGTTGTTGTTGTTGTTGTTTTTAATAATGGCCATTGTAGTGGGTATGAAGTTGTACCTTATTGTGATTTTAAGATTTTCATTTTTCTGATGATTAATGAAGTTGAGCATCTTTTCATATGCTTGTTGGCCACTTGTGTATCTGCTTTGGAGAAGGGTTTGTTCAAGTTCTTTGCCAATATTCTAAATTGGGCTGTCTTTTTGTTATTGAGGTGTGAGAGTTCTGTATATATTCTGGACACAGCCTTTATTAGATATTTGATTTGTAAATATTTCCTCCCAAACTATAAGCTGTCTTTTCATTTATGTATAACCAAAATGTACTTTGATGCACAAAAGTTTTTAATTTGGATGAAATCCAATTTACCTATTTTGTTGTTGTTGCATGTGCTTTTGGTGTCATATCTAAGAATCCATTGCCAATCCAAAGTCATGAAGATTTACCCCTATATTTTCTTCTAAGAAGTTTTATATCTTTAGATCTTATACTTAGGCTATTGATCCATTTTGGGGTAATTTTTGTATATAGTGTGAGATGAAGTCCAACTTCATTCTTTTGCATTTAGATATCCAATTGCCCCAACACCATTTTTTGTAGAGACTATTCTTTCCCCTTTGAATGGTTCTTGGCATCTTCTTTAAAAATTAATTTGCCTTAGATATATAGCTTTCCTTTGGATTCTCAATTTTATCCTACTATCTGTATGTCTATACTTATCCAAGTACACACTTTCTTGATTACTGTAGCTTTGTAGCAAGTTTTGAAATCAAGAAATGTGAGTCCTCCAACTCTATTCTTCTTTTTCAATATTGGTTTTGATATTTGGGGTCCTTTGCAGTTCTTGGCCTTCCCTCCTTATATTTGTGAGGATTCAGAATAGCAGTATTCCAAACACAAGAGTAGGCTCTCTACATATATCACTTCCTTTCTCTCTGTTCTCTCTGCTCTCCTTTAATTATACATTTGTGTCAGCTTAAATCCAATGTGCTAATTTGAAAGCCTCTCAATCAGAAAACATTCTCCCCCCCCATATAGATAGGCCCACTTTGAGTGCTGCATTTTCATTTTGTTTTGTGGCATATTAGCATATAGTATGCATTCTGGCTCTGAAAACATTACATATGAAAGATTTCTCACTGCTCATGCTACTACTGTTATTGGTTCTTGCACAGACAAGTCTGCATTCCCTTCTTCCTTTCTTGAAACCCTAAAATATATCATGGAAGTGAGAAAACTGGAACTGATTTCAGTTGTCTAGTTAGTGAAACTAAAATAAGTAGAAATATTAAACCAGCACCTTTTATGTAATGGGCTCTGCCAGAGTCTTCACTAGATGAAAATATGTCAGTCCTTTACTATACTCTGTCCTAGGCACCAAGGCACTAGAAAGTTTAGTAATAGTAATACCTTAAGTCTCTATTATCATTACATAAATGATTGAGTTGCTATGATTGTTATTGTGAGTAGCTTTTATTAAATCCTTGGAGTAAGTAGTTAGGCTAGTGAAGTATCCCTAAAGTTGATGAGAATTCTGAAATAGAAACTGTGTATTTTATTTAATAATACTGGTTGGGCATTTTTATTAGTCTGCAAAAATAAGCCTGATTAAATGCCCTTTACCTTGGCCTTTCTTATAAGGGTTTGTGAAAGTGTTGAATACACAGTCTGTGCATTAACTGCAGGACATATTCTACAGCACATACCTTATTCATCCTTCAAAACCAAATTTAGTTGGTGCAAAATTTTCCATAATATCCTATTGTTGAAGTGCAGTAAATGAAATACCATTAAAAAAACTTTTCAGGACTAGAACTCATACTTAAAATGAGATAAATATCTAAGATATACAAATCAATTCGGTGGTAATTTTGGTTAAGTTATTTACACCATTAGAAGAGGTGGGCTTAGCAGTAGTTGTAATTTATTCATGTATAAGCACATAATACTCTATTCAACAATCATCTACAGAAGGCTACACATCTATGTTTACTAAATGTTTGCATTAATAAGGTTATCCGCTAAATAATTGTGGTATCTATAAAATATTAATATGTAAAATAAATGGACAACACACAGTGACATAGAGTCATCTATTTAAAACACATAGATCCGATGCTGGATAAGCATATGCATAGGGTACTTGGAGATTTTGCCTTTATTCAGCCATATCCTATTTGGAAACAGACAATATTTTGCCAGTCAATTCTGAAGCATACTGATTTTTAAGGGTCAATGTAGTGTGTATGTTTTTATTTTATGATATCCATCAGGTGTTAACACATTTGTGTTGTGATCCTAATGATCAGGTTAGCATTCATTTAAAAAAATTTTTTTAAGGTACATTAATACATTTTATTTCTGTTAGAACGCCTTTAGGCATTTACTGAGAGTTTACCTGGGAAAATAAAATTATAAATCTTTTTTGATAATAACTAGGAAAAGTAAAAGTTAGCTAGCTTACCATATTTGTAATGACCTGGATATCCAGAGACACTGTATAATAAAATCAGCCCTTGGACAGCTCTCCATGGTGTCTTCTTAGTGCCTTTAATCATGGAAAGAAACCTCTAAATGGATAATGTAATTGCTGTTGCTGAACATAACAAGAGTTACTGCATCTTTCTGATTCATGAAACTGGGTCTGTGTGTGTCCCCATCAACGCCATATGCTTTTAATCTCTTGGCATGCTACAAAGCAAAATGCAATTGTAATTATTGCACAATAATTTTTCTAATTTATATTCATTCCAAAACGTTTACAATTTATTAGCTGCAGTTGGCATCTTATCTACTCTACATTGCTATTGCAGTTTCTGGCCACCTCTCTGAAGATTGGTGGCATGTTTTCCCCTCATATCTCTGTAGCAGACCAGGTGCAGAGTGTGCAACCCTTCAACTACCAAACATCCTACCCACACTCAACTAAAATGGCAAGTACTCTCTACACATATCCTCCATTTTACATCATAACTTCTTTGAAAATGAGAGCCAAAAGAGACCATTTGAGAAGCACATGCAAATGGTGTGATGACAATCCTTTATGGCCCCCCTAACACTGATAATGAAATCTGAATTATTTTCCAACCACCAAATCTTAGGGAGTCTGTCCCCTTCCATCCCTCACCTTCAAAATTTGTTCTTTCTCTCCCACAGCATTGCAGTCACATGGACTCCAGTCAGTTCTGGGAAGAGCAAGCTCTTTCCGGTCACATGGCTTTTGCCTGGGCAAATTCACCTGCCCGGAATGCTTTTCTCTTCATCTTACACAGATAGATTCTTCTTTTCCATTAGGTTTTCTTTTAATGTCAACTCCTTAGCAAGACAACAAGTTTACCCTGGCAAAAAAAAAAAAAAAAAAAAAAAAGGTCTTTCCTTGCATTATCTTTCTTAACTCCTTACTTGGTCCTCTCTTGGGCTTTCTTGCAGCCAGTAATTACCAGTTCTCTTGTGTATTTAGTTTTATTTGTCTTTCTCCATTAGAAAACAATCTTTATGATGACAGGCTAGGTTCTTTTAGATACTCAATAAACATTTACTGAATGCATACACACATAAATAAAATATTTAATGTACAAAAAGGTAGGCTAAAGCAGTACAATCTGGAGCTAAATGGTGCTAATTAGAGTTGAATTTTAATCTCAACTTTAGCATTAACTAGTTATAAGACTTAAAATTTTTTTTCTTGCAGGGATGCTTGGGTGGCTCAGTCAGTTAAGTGTCTGCCTGTAGCTCAGGTCATGATTGCGGAGTCCCAGGATCCAGTTCAGCATCAGGCTTCTCACTCAGCAGGGAGTCTGCTTCTCTCTCTGACCCTCCCCCCCTCATCTCTCTGTCTCTCAAATAAATAAATAAATCTTAAAAAAATTTTTTTTTCTTGCAATGAGAGGTTTTAAGATCTATCCCTTAGCAACTTTTAAATATACAGTATAGTATCATTAACTGTAGTCACCATACTATACGTTACCTCCCAAGACTTATTTATTTTATAATTGGAAGTTTCTACCTTTTGACCACCCTCATGCATTTTCCCATCCCTCTATAACAAGATACTTTTATAGGCCTAGAGAAACAACATTACTGGGAGCACAGATTATTTTAAGGTGTTACGTTTTTACATAGGAAAGCTCTTGATTAAAAAAAATCCTAAAGAAAAAAAAAAGAAAGAAAAAATATGAGCAGGGAAAAAAATGAGCAGAGGCTTTAGAGTAGAATTCTCAGCTCTGCCCTAATGAGTTGCCTAATTTTTTATTTTCCTCATCTGTTGAACAGGCATGTTAATAATTGCTCCTATCTCACAGTGCTAACGCGAGAATCAAATGAGATAATGTCTGTAAAATCATTTTATAAACAATAAAGTGCTCTAGAAGTGGCACCACAGGAAGTGGTACTGAAGGGTAAAAAAAAAAAAAAAAAAAAAAAAAAAATCCTAAAGAAATGTGACATTTTTTTCCTACTGTCAAATACCCAAATCATCAAAGAGTCATGGTTCTCACGGCTTATTTCATGAACTTTTAACAGTCCTATCACATTTGTTGGCCACATATCCCCTCACCATTGGCCCCATTGTAGCATACACTCAACTTCTGAGTGGGATGAACATGGCTGGTGCCAAAGGAGATCATATTTGTTAGTTCTGGGTCACTGAACTTCTCTGCCTTTGCCTTCATTTCCATACCTATAAAACAGAGAAAGCAATACCCATGCCATGTCTTTCAGAATGCTTCTGTGAAGACAAATTGAGATAATGGATGTAAAGACACATGACATTTTAAAAATTAAATAATAAAAAAATGTATCATGCTAAGTACAAAATGCAGGTTCTGGGGAAAAAATAAAAATAAAAGCTGAAGTTTCCAAAAGCAATAAATAAATAAAAATTATATAAGAAAAAGATACTTTTCCAACCTTATCTTGAAAAATAAGGAAAAGATTTGAATACAGGAAGAGAACTTGGAAAAGTTTTAGCATGCTATATTTTTAGGAAAATTAGTCCCCATTCTTCTACAGTGAAAACGGTGCTGGAGAGGCAAATTGGAAAATGATTGTTTATGAAAAGAGAGGGTGGAAAGATTCTTTTAGAACACTTGAAGCATGCAAGCTGCATTTTCAGGCCCCATTAGTAAGAGAAGGATGGGCACTGCTTCCAGTGTTGGTGATAACCTGGAGGGTTTAACTCTCCTTTAAATAGAGGTGGGATAGATACAAAGTAGCTCAGCAACAGCACCTGGTGAAACACAGTGTCACATCTAAAATAGGGAGAAAGGGGGAAATCAGAGCAACCCTGGTTACCTATTTTCTAGTCTCTTCCTTCTTCCACTTGCCTTCCCAATTCCTTCACAAACTGTAGGTAACTGATTATACTGCTTTTTAGTTTTAAAATTCAGCCCCCTCCCAGAACCTCTCCTATCGGTAGGGATTGGGGGAGGAGGGGTGGATAGGAGGGAAACCAGAAGTAAGTCAATACCATAATGATTGTACACTGCAAGCGTGTTGCTGTACAATATCGCCCCAGAGCCGCTTTGTTTATCAATGAACATCCTACTGCGTCCCCGAGATGTAGGTCAGGCTCATTGGAAATATCAGCCGCCGATCACATGCAGTCTTCATGATATTTCCAGATCGGGTGCGCTGCTTCTTGCACACTGGAGTGCGTCTGAGCTGCCTGATGAAGAGGGGACACCTGTACCTTAGGGACGCAGGTGAAGTCCCGTCTACCTTCCTGGTACTTTCCCTGGTGCTTCCTCATTCCCTCAGCCACTCACTCTTCATCTCCATCTCCCCTGCTGCCTTGGACCCAAGCTCCTCTGCTAAACGGGTGCTTTTCCCGCTCTCTCCTTTCTCCGCACCTCAGCAGAAGACAGAGTGCTCCACGCAACTGGGCATGCCTAATAACCAGGGAAAGCTTGGGCTGCAAGAAGAAAGGTTTGCACCTTCTGCGCTCCCCTCCCCTCTGCAGTTGCCTCCTGCCAGTCAGGCGATCCGACGTGCGGCGCGGCCCAATGAGGGTCTGCAGCCTTCGCGGGGGCCCGGCCTCTCGTGGCGCCACCACCAATGAGTGGCTGGCGGAGGTGGGACGCGCCCTGTTCCCGCCTCTCCAGTTAAGGCCGCTGGTGTGAGCTGGGGCTCCGCGCGCGAGAGAGGGACGACGGAAGGGACCGGCAGGTGTGGGCGCGGGGCCGGGCAGCCCGACGGCGGGAGTCGCAGCCGCTTGGTGCATGGGCCAGTGAGGACGCGCGGAGATCCCCTCGCCGCGGCGGAGGCGGAGCAGCGCGCGAGCGAGTCGCTGCCCGGCGACCCTGCGTCCGAGCGAGCGGAACCTTGCGCTTCGCCCGGGGACGGTTCGAAGTCCGCGCTATGGAAGAGGAGAAATATTTGCCTGAGCTGATGGCAGAGAAAGATAGCTTGGACCCATCTTTTGTGCATGCATCGCGCCTTTTGGCGGAAGGTAGGACTTGCCCCCACAGATGGGCACAAACCTCTGGCCGCCCTTCTCACCGGAGGCTTGGTTAGGGGAGTGAAGTTAGGGAGGGACGCCTGTCTCCTTCGCAGAAACTGTCCCCCTGAAGATGCTCGCTTCAGAGCTCGGGCGGACAGAGCCCGTTCTTGGGGCAGGCAGCAGTGCTCCTTCTCTACGTCTTAATTTGGGGAAGACCAAAGCTATGAGATGTAATGGCAGTAGTGATGTGACCTGTTAGGATCATTGATGGAGAAACCATAAAGTGTAGCGCGGTCAACAGGGATATTTTCACTTTGCAGAGGAAAGGGAAATCAGTTTGGAAGTAAATGGTGATCAATGTAGTGTTCTAAGAGCTTCTTAGATACAAATCAGCATTTTTTTTTTTCTGCATTTGGGAAGGGATTTTGATACCCTTTTTCTAATTACAGCCTTTCCTATGGAAAGTCTTAGAATTAACCTAGATTAAAACTATGCATGTTCGTCAATGTTTGTGAATGTGGTAAAGGCTAAAGTGCTTATCAAATTATTTGAAGTGTGATGATTGGGTACTCTGAGAGATACTGGCCCCTGAGACCACTCCACAATTGATCAACTGTTTTACCAAGTGTGCATTTTCTTTTGTGTACCTGTAATGTTAAATGAGATTTCATTCCCAGAGGAACACATATATCTTGTCTTTTGTGTTGCTTTGAAAGATTGTTTAAACACACACACACACACACACACACACACACACAAACTTCTGTATGACAGAAATATTAGCCCAATTACTCCATTCATCTTGAAATAATGCCATCTATCTGCTAAAGATACAATATCTGTAGTAATCTACACATGCCTTTTTAAAAACAACTCCAGATTTTTTTTTTATGAATCCTTCATTAATAATGAATTGCTTCATCATTAAATTGACTACAGTGCAGTTTTGTAGCTTAGGTTGTTATGGACTTACCTATAGCAAAACTAAAAGTGACAACTTCCTCTTCCTTGGCCCTTCCGCATTAAAAGAAATGTTTTCTTTTTTGAGACCTAGTTGTACATGGAAGGAAAAATTGTAATCCTCCATGTAAGATTCAAATAACCACTTGGTTTGTTTAAATATTTTATTTATAATTTATAACAACAATGCAGTGCAAGGTATTTTTTTTTTTGTTTTTGCATACTAAACAATTAAGAAAAGATTTATAATCAAAATCTCGAATGTGTGAAACAGCTAAACTGCTTTTCAGGGAAGAAGTTGATTTTCTAGAGGATTTGGAAAGGTAAAAAGCATTTATGCCTACTACTTTCTTGGTTACTGAATGAAAATAATAGAAATTAAGTTGAAAAGTAAAGTCAATTTAAAAATTAAACTCTCCCTCTAGTTTATTGAAAATAAAGATAATTGCATAAAATAATAGGAATATTGAAAATTAATGAGTTAATAAATGCTTAAGATTGTTCAAAATGATTTAAAATGCAATTAAGCTTTCTGAAATCATTTATTTCAATATATATTCCAGAAGTGTCTTTATTACGCTGATAACGTCTTTAAAATGAAAAAAAAAAAAAGTTACGAATTGATCATTTTCTCTGACCTGCTAATTGGAGTTCTCTTTGGGACAGCAGGCTCAATGATTAATTCATCAGTCATTGATGAGAAGTTAGTGTTCTAAGAGCTTCTTAGCTACAAATCAGCATTTGGTGTACGTTTCAAAACTAAAGAAATGCAGATGAGAAACTCTTAGTAGAGTGCATAAGTATTTCTGCGGCTGGTGAAACAGTCAGAAAAGGCTGTGCCTTTGGTTCCTTAACGTTCTATCGTTCCCAGAAACTTGATTTCTTGATCCTTAGGAACATGTTTGAATGTACCTTGTAATTTAATTTTTTCCCAGTAGGGGGAAGCATGTCCTGCTTTTGTAAAGAATTAGGAGGAAAAAGCTCCAAAATAGAAAAACATCTAAGTAAGAAACAAAGAGAGGTGTCCAAATTTCAGAGAAATCATAATGTGGAAAAGAGAATGGAGGAGGTGATGATTATAATCTTGGAGTATATAAAAAGATATGCAAAAAAGATGCATAAGGTTTACATTAATTCTTTTTTGTACCTGAAGTTCTTTATGTGTACTTACTGAAGAGTGTAAGGTGAGTGTCCTTTGGAATCTCTAACAAATCTTAATGTACATTTCACATTATAGATCTTTCATTGTTTTTTCAAAGGCCATTTGCCAAGATTTCCAGGTTTTGTTTCAGATCTCTATGGGAGAATATGTTGAGATGATTTTATTTCTCTTACCTGGAAATGCACTGATTGAAGGCAGTGGCTATAAATAAACCTGACATAGATATTCATTTGGAGAGAAGGTGCACACTGAAGTACATTTCAGTCAGTACTGTGCAGACAGTCTCAAGACTGAGAGAGCAGTAAAAATGATCCAGATGATTCAGTTCTTCAGCATGATTTTCTGGAAGCTAATATATATATAAGGTCAGTGATGTAAACCAATGAGCTTTCACAGTGATTTATTTTGCATTTTTGATTGGCGATAAATGCAAATCAGCGCTCAACTGCAATTACTTCATAAGGCCATGGCGTTAAAAGTACTGTTTTGTTGATTATTTTGTTATTTTTATTGTAATTTGTTTTATTTCACTTGTTTCTGCTATGTGTTTTCAGTAGGTAAGAGTCTGTGAAAGCTAAGGGAAGAGCCCATACATTTTATATCTTTGATTGTTACTTAGAAAAGATCTTGAATAATGTGGTTTGAAGAGTGCTTATAATATGTTTGATTAATTAAAATAATTTTCCTCCTGTGACTATAATATTGTTTAATTATCCATTTGTTAATGGAAGGTGCTTTTGAATATGATAAAACAGCAAACTCAGCATGATCCTTAAAGTTCCACTCAGCCTCTGAATTTGCTTGCCAGATGAAATTAGATGAGGTTATTTATATCTATGCTACTTCTGGGAAGTGCACTAGACTGTGAATCCAGATACCTGGATTTTAATTCCACTTTTGCCTAAACAGAATGTTGATAAACTTCCCTTCCCCCCAAGCCCCGTTTCCTTGTCCCTGAAATTAAGGAATTGGACTAGATGAGGTATAGTTTCTTTGTAGTCCCAGACTTAATTAGAATTACAAAGTTCTCTAGTGTGCAAGATTTCCTAACCTGACTTCTTTACAAATATTGGTAGATTCATCATTGTTTTGGTTGACTGATCAAATGAGGAAGTCAAATATTGCCAAATATCCCAACAGTTAAAATGGTTTTTTTACGAGTATTAGGTGCTATTTTAAAATTTGGTTGAAAAGCGTGGCCTTCCATCTAGGATTGGCCTTCATGTTTGCAGATTTAGATGAACTTTTAAAACCATGAGAGAAACAGGGAATGATATTTATCACAAATGCTGACTTGCAGTGACTTAACTACATGTAGGTTCTCAGTAAGGATCATTATTTAATTAGGTTGTATTCCTCAAAGTATTTTCCACAAAGCATAGAGAGTTCTTAAATTAAGGAAAGGTATTGGTATAATGTCTAAAACTAGCTTCTGATAAAAAAAATAGTAGTCATGTGACTTTCCTTTTGATTAATGTAACCCCTTTTTTCTCCTAATACATTTGGGATAATCTGATTTGTTTCTTAAATAAAAAATAAAAATTGGCCAAAAAAATAATTTCAAGATATTTTTGATTTTCAATTAGGACACATTTATGATACAGTGGAAAAACTCTGCTTTAGCAAACAAAACACTTGGGACAGAGTGTTGACACTTCTGTCTGCTGTGAATTTATGGGATATGTCGTTTATCTCCTCTCTGATTCTCCTTTTCTTCATTTGTAAAACAGGAAAAGTTGTATCTACCACCCATGGTTATTTTAAGGTTAAAAAAATTCTGTTTGTGATAATATAAGCAGTTTTTATACAAACTTAAATAGATTTTTTATACAAATATAAACAGAAATTACATAAATACAAGATGATGCTTTTAAGATTTTCTTTAACATTTTAATGGCATTGTGGACTTGACCTCAACTTGAAGCTTGGCTTTGTAAGAAAATAAGCACTGCCTTTACTCTTTGGATCACTGCTGAGTGAAATTTGAACTTATAGACCAAATTATGAAATAAATTATCTTATGAAAAATTATTCCAATCAGAGTTTTTAAAATATCATGTTCCCTTATGTTCGCAATGGTCACTCTCAGTGTTTTACTTGAGCTTGGTTAGCCCTTGTCCTGTGTCTTTCCGGGGTAATTCCAAACCTCCTCAGACCCCCTCATAAACCCACACGTCCTTCACTCTTGGCAACTGATTTCATCCTCTGTTTTAGTAGGAAATGGATATATCTCTTCTGACATTTTTCAACCTCCCATCATCTAAAAACCTCCATAATCCTCCTTACTGTCCTTCATTCCCAGATGGTGAAATGTTTTTTTTTTTTGTTCTAGGCTGACTTGTACACCAGTATCCTTGACCCTAATGCTCATCACGTCCTCCAGACTTGTTCCATAGTTCCATCCCTTCTTCATCCCTATCTCCACTTTCTTCCTCCCTCTCTACTTTTATTGCAGCAGCCTGTAATTGATCCAATCTGAATAACTTAGAAAAAATTAAAGTATTTTTTTAACTCACCAAAAGTAACCAAAATAATCTCTCTCAATACTCCCTTGTTGGGCACCTGGGTGGCTCAGTCGGTTAAGCGACTGCCTTCGGCTCAGGTCATGATCCCAGGGTCCTGGGATCAAGTCCCACATCAGGCTCCCTGCTCTGCGGGGAGCCTGCTTCTCCCTCTCCCACTTCCCCTGCTTGTGTTCCCTCTCTCGCTGTGTCTCTCTCTGTCAAATAAATAAATAGAATCTTTAAAAAAAAATACTCCCTTGTTTCCTTCAAGTTTCCAATAATATTAGTTTTAACTGGCTGCCTCACTTTCTCAGTTAACCTCTTCAAAACTCTTCATTCTGGATTCTGTCCTCATCATTGTCCTAAAACCAGTGACCTGGAGACCGGATCGTCTCCTAATTGCCAAATCCAATAAAATCTTTCTGACCTCTCACCAGGTTTCTTGGCTGCAGTTTCCACTGTTGGTCTTTTTTCCAATTTCTTGGCTTTCCCTTTGGTTTCCAGGCACTATCATACTTTTGGTTTTACTCTTCTCTGTTTCTTATCATTACCACCCTTTATCTGTCTTCTCCCCTCCCCAGCTATGCTTGCCAGAGTGATTCACTCAAAGTCAAAGTTTGACCATGTCACACTTTTTAATAATATTCTCTTTTGGAAGGCCTCCTCTAACACCAGGCCAGCAGCTGGAAAGGGGGCATTACCTTGACACCTGCAGGTGGAGGTGAAAGTCCAGGTTCCCCACTAGGCATCCATCCACACCATTCTGGCCAGGAGGGGGAGGCACACCGTGTTACTGCTTCCTACATGGGGCTCCAGGGACACCAGTAGGGGTGGGGAAGCCTCACTCCTGCTGGAGCATGAAGAAAATTCCAGCAGAATGAGACCTCTGACACCACCCTGGCTTGGAGGGAGAAGGGCGCCTTGTTACTGTTCATTAAGGGAGAAGTCCAGAATTTACCCGTGGCCTCTCCGGCTACTGCAGGACACATCCTTACTGTGGGCAGAAGTGAAGTCCCTATTCCTTATCTAGTCTTTTCTGACTCCAGCCAGAGGGGAAAGACGTATCTCTTTATAGTTGGGTGAGGTTGGAAGTCTAGGCTCCTCTACTTAACCTTTCTTGACAGAGGTGAGCATGAGACACTATTTTGTTTTGTTTTTCTTCTTTCTTTCTGTATTATTTGGCTGGAGAAGGATGTTTGTCTAAAAGTTTTCTGTCTTGCTAGGTTGCTCTCTTTCTAGTTCTTGGGCTAGCAGGCTTCTCTTGAGGCTTTTTTTTTTTTTTTCTTTTTTCTTTTTGTCTGCTTCTGTTGACTTTTCTGGTTTGCCATCTTAAGTACCCATTTTGATGCATCTGAGGCACAAGAAAAGCTAAGGAAACTATTCCCATCTCATTCCTGGGTCTTGTGGTACCTAGCCAGCCAGCTTTGTTTTTTCCTCCTTTTGTTACTGAACCCAGAAGTCAGATTTGTGTGTCTGATGCACAGTAAGCCAATCTCTAAGTCACCGGGTTTAAAGCAGAGAAAGTTTATTCTCAGAAGAGTAGCCCAACGAGAAGGCAGGGGGTTGGTCCAAAATCTGCCTTGTCTTTGTTGAGTCTAAGGACTATGGGGCTAGCCAGGTATGTGTGGGTTAGGACAGATACTGGATGGGCCTTGAAACTTCTTCACAAGGAGAGGCTCAAAATTTTTGAGATTGTGTGCTGTTTTGGACATCAAGGCTCCATTCTGGGGTCCTGCTGCGTTACACTTGTGTTTGCAAAATAGGCGTTATCAAGTAGCCTCCTTCCCTGGTTCCTGTAAAATTAACAAAGAAAAAGGTTAATAATTCTTGCACAGCTGTGGAGGAGTGTGCTTATGTGCAGCGTGTGAGGTTATAATGGAGGCTTACATGAATAAAGAAGCATATACCTGGGCTCACTTTCACAATGTCTTCTATGTTTATTTCATATATAATATTCAGTCCCTACTCATTTGTGTATTTTAATTTATTTCTTTATAAAATTTTCTTGCGAGGGGCACCTGGGTGGCGCAGTTAAATGCGTTTGACTCTTGGCTTCGGCTCAGGTTGTGATCTCAGGATTAGGAGATCAAGCCCTGAGGGGGCTCTGTGCTCAGTGTAGAGTCTGTATAAGACTCTCTCTCCCTCTGCCTCACCCCCTCCTTCCCTGGTTCTCAATCTCCCTCTCTCTCTCTCTCACATGCGTGCACACGCGCTCTCTCTCTCACATAAATCTTTTTAAAAAATAAAATTTTCTTGTGAATGCCTGTTAAGCATTGTACATTCATATTTCATTGACTAGATATATACAAATGAGCATGACCAGGATAAACCCACCTGGGTAATGGGAGCAATATTTTTCTTTATCTTATTTTCAAAGAGACTTTGTGACAGGGTACATGAAACTGAGAACGAAGTGAGGTCTGATCATTATTCTTAGTTTTTGTTTAAGTATACAATCTAGATTGAAGCTCTTTGTTCCCATAGCAGCTGTAGAAGGGGAAGAAGTTTTAGAGGTAGTTTTTAGAAACCCTTGGGAATAACTTTATTGTATTGCCCACTTTTCTTATACCCTTACTTGTTTGAACAACCTGATTTGATCTCCTTTTTTTGTCTGAATATATAAGAAATGTGTTTTAACTGAAATTATATTCTTCTTTTTTTGTGAAATTATATTCTGACACCAGTTTATTTTTTAAAGCTGTAAACAGAGATTTAATATATTCAGACATTGAAATATGATCCTTTTTCTCACAAAAATGGTTAATTTCAATAAAATAAGTGTGATATGGAAATAGATCTATTAAAAATAATAGCCTACTGTTGGTAACTGATTTCACAAATTGTTAGCAAATACCTGTGCTATGTGACTCCTTCATTTTCTCAATATTGTATGTTTTGTTAATAAACATGATTGCATGTTTTGTTTGTTAAAAACTTGAGAAGTCATAGCCAAGCCTCCTGTTGCTCAATCATTATTAACTATTTTGGGAAACAAGTCATTTGTAGCATATCCTCCATTGCTTACCTTTGTCTCTTGAACACTACTTCCAAAAAGATTTTGCAGTAGAGAGAGGTAATAAACATTTGAGAACACCAGAATGACAAATTTTTAGGCCGTTTGCTATAGATAGCCTTATAGTTTAGCTACAGTTTGGGGGATGAATCCCATTGGATTAGGATTCTACTACATTTAACCATATAATCACACATGCACTTTAACGTGTGTTGGTACTAGTTGTCTACAGTACATGCTGTTGGTGTTTGAAGAGGTATTAGATGTTTAGTTTATTGGTTTTTGAATAATCTGTGGGAGATTCAATATATACATAAGCTACAAATAGCAGTGCATGGGAAGATCTGCTAGGTTTTACAGACCAATGATACCATGGGGATTCATGACTCTTGTTGGTCGTGGTTATCATAGATTCTTCTTCATCATCGTCATTGCTATCAACATTTATTGGGAGATTACTCCTTTGTCAGGCACTGTACTAGATGTTTTGCGTGCATTACCACAATTAATCCATCCACCAATCCTATGTGATAGTTATGACCATCATCCTTGTTTTACAAATGAGAAACATGAATAATTAGGGAAGTCAATTTATCTCAAGTCACACAGCAAGTAAGTTGTAAATCTGAACCCCAGGCTGCCTCGCCCAGAGATCATGTGTAACCATTGCACCATACTGCCTCTTGTGAAAGAGACACAATTTTAGTCAGGCTTTGAAGGAATATATGCAATAATATGCAAAATATGCTTAGGAGATCGGCCTGGTTGTTGCCATTAACTTCTGAAATAGGTTCCTGAATGCAAGTATTGGATGAATTATTTCACAATATTGTTACGTAAGTATAGTATATAAAAGGTTGGTAAATTTATAAATGGGGAAATTTTCCTAAGTACAGAATTCAGTTAAAGATTACTGAGATAGCCTCAATTTTCTGAATGTCTTATATTGACTGTGGTTTCTGAGGGAGTTTGGTGATGAGGTGGCAAGGAACAAGAGAACATTTTCCACTTTTTTTTTTTCTTTTTGAATCCAAAAAGTGATTGGAGAACTTTATGTGATTTGCTGAGGCATTTTTCTTTCCGTGTTTTTTAGAGAACTGCTTACATTTGCCGAATTCGTCTAGGGAGGAAGAACAGCGATAGGTCCTCTCTTGGTGTCTTGAGGCGGTGTTGGTTTTGTTTAAAATTTGGAAGTGGGCAAATTTCACATGTGGTCAGAAACAGATAACTCAGCAACATGGCTTGATTAAAATGTTATCTATAGGTTCCGAGGTTTTAGGATTTAATAACTTTGAAACAGATTGGTTGGTATTATTACACTGTTATCAGAAATGGGACAATTGATGCCTATTTCCTTTAAAATATTAAAGATTAGATTTTACTCTTCTAATAGAAAAGCAGAATGAATGTGTTTTCTCTAGAGTGTAGATATTTTTAGCAGGTTTATAGAATTGTATGTCAGAAAATGATGGGCCCTGGCTACAACTCAGAAGAGGGAGCCTCTGTGACAGAAACTCAGTAAAGTGGCTGAAGGAGAAGAAATTTGTTAATTTGAGAATAGAGAGATGACTAAAGTAATAGCTTCTTTTTTGAACTTACACCCTGGCTCAGGCCCTTGCGTTATATCCCAAAGGCAGGTAATACTGCACCTGTGTTATGGGGGACGATAAAGAGGCAGATTAGAAGGTAGCATACTCAATTTAGTTTTTTTAAGCAGGAAGTCAGAGATTATATAAATGTTCAATTATAATATAAAAGACTGTCAAAAAGCAACCATCAAACATTGAAGCATTAAACAATATTGAAGAATATTACTTGTTTAAGGGAATACCAAGAACATGGTTTGAATAAGTTTTAGAGGCGTTAAATACCTGTTACTATAGAATTTATTATTTCCTTTAAAATAATTTTCTCCAGGAAATTTAAGGAATTTGATTGATTAGAAATTTGATTTACATGCAGCAATACACTCATTGTATGAAACACTATAAAATGCAAACAGTAGATGGATGAATACGTAATAGAATACATTTCTTATATGTTTTTAGGCTTGTAAATATTATTTAAGTGGGAAATTTAAACGAGCGTTAAATTGAATTAAGTACCATCCATGTCTCTAGATAGTCTAAGCTTTTCTTTCTGGAAGGAAAAAAAAAAATCTAGCAGCTGCCTTTTTATCCATCTAAGATCTGGTGGAAGAGGAGGCCTTTAAGGAATTGTGTGAAGATGAAAGAACATTTGGTGTGCTGAGGCAGATGGCATTTTATTATATGATATTGTTTTGGAATGGACATTGGGATGATATATGGCTGTGCATTAAGCTAGTATTCTGAAATCAGTGAAAGATTGGAAATTATATCATATCCACATAAGGAAAATCTAGTAGAATAAAGCATTATGATAATTAAAAGCCACTTAATGGAATTAGATGGAAGTGATAACTGTTTGGAATAAGTTGCAATAAGCCAAATGGTTTCTCTTTGAGTAAAATAAGTAAAATACGTGTGTGCATGTTAAGCATATACTAGACATAGGTAATCAATGAAAAGCAGTACAGATTTGGTTCACTTGTTTTTATTATCTGTGCTCTATATTACCATCTGAGACTTATTTAGATTGAGGAGGTAACAAGAGTTATAGGCAATTAAATAAGGGCACCTGGGTCGCTCAGGTCATGATTCTAGGGTCCTGGGATTGAGCCCGCATCGTGTTCCCAGCTCCGCAGGGAGCTTGCTTATCCCTCTGCCTCTGCCTCTCTCTCTCTCTCTCTCTCTGTCTCTCGTGAATAAATAATAGAAAAAAGAGAGTTATAGGCAATTAAATAAATAATTTCCATAGCATCTGCAAAATGCAATGATAAAGTAAATAGATGATGCTTTAGGAGTGCTGGGTAGGGCACCTAAAGGAGTCTACAGAAGTCATCAAAGTCTTCAGTAGACAGGGGCATGTTAGTTGAGGTCTAACAAATAAGTAGCATATGGACAGTATTCAGTGAAGAAGGATCTGGAAATATACCTCCAAAGCCTGAAAAGAAAGAGAACATTTATTTGAATAAGTATAAGTTAAGTGTGATATTGTGATTTATAGTGAGAAATACATATTTGGTTTTTTTCCCTGTTTCTGGCACAGAGCTCCTAAAACTTTTGGAATTTCCTTAGTACAGCCATAAAGGTGTCTTTTGTTATGTTAGTGAAGTGACTTTTCAAACCCACCTGAGGGTGGGGGCTGGTTGTCAGGAGAACCAGCCCTGTGATTAGAGGGTTATAACTTTCAGTTCCATCCCCACTGACCCTTCCAGAAAGAAAAAGGGGGGCGTAGAATCAATTGCCAGTGGCCAATGATTTATGCATGTAATGAAGTTTCAATAAAAACCCTAAAGGGGGGCGCCTGGGTGGCTCAGTTGGTTAAGCGACTGCCTTCGGCTCAGGTCATGATCCTGGAGTCCCGGGATCGAGTCCCGCATCGGGCTCCCTGCTCGGCCCGGAGTCTGCTTCTCCCTCTGACCCTCCTCCCTCTCATGCTCTCTGTCTCTCATTCTCTCTCTCTCAAATAAATAAATAAAATCTTTAAAAAAAAAAAAAAAAAAACCCTAAAGGAGTGGATCAGAGAGCTTCCTGGTCGGTGAACTCATGGAAATTTGGGAGAGCACTGAGCTCAGAAGGAGCGTGGAAGCTCCTCGCCCTTTCCCCACACTTTGCCCTATGCATCTCTTCCATCTGGCTGTTCCTGAGTTATATCCTCTGTAATAAACTGGTAATCTAATAACTATGATGTTTTTGTGAGTTCTGTGAGCTGCTCTAGCAAATTAATCAAACTCGAGGAGGCTATGAGAATTCTGCTTACATACAGTTTGTTGGAAGTGCAGGTAGCAACCTCAATTTGCAACTGGCATCTGAAGTTCAAGGAAGGGATGATTGGAATCCCCAATCCATAACTGATCAGCCAGAAGTACAGGTAACAACCTGGGCCTGCAACTGGTGTCTGAAGTGGGGAGGGGACAATCTTGTAGGATTGAAACCCTAACCTGCGGAATCTGATATAATCTCTGGTTATAGTGTCAGAATTGCTTGTGCTGTGTGGGAGGGAACTCACACCCCCACCCCATCCCCTCACCTTTGGGATTGGGTCCAGAGATCCAGAAGATTAAGTATATTTGGAAAATACAGTAAAAGAGAAAGCATCAAGAAAAGTGGGTGTAAAGAAAATGGTAGAGGCTTAGTACACATATCCTGTAAACTACTGTGTTAAGAAGTTTGGGTTTATGCCAAAAGCAATGGTAAAATCATTTAAAGGTTTTAAAAAGGGCAGGTGTGATATCAGAGTTTCATTTAAAGCACAAGGTGGCTGCAGTATTGGAGAATGGAATCAACAGATACAAGATGTGGGTAAGCCATCGGATAGCTAAAGCAGCAATCCAGGAGAGAAGGTATGGTGGCCTGAATTCAGATGAGAGTGCAAATGTGAAGAAGTGGACATGACTAATAGAAATTTAGCAAGTAAAATATATAAAGGTTCAGACTGTATAGAGGGGATGAAAAGTAAAGGGTGGTCCAGGCTGTGGTCTGGGTTGCTCCTTCGAAATGGTGGTATCAGTTATTAAGATAGGACTTAAAAGGAGGTTAATGCTGAGTTCAGGTGCATATACATACATACATACACATGAAAACGCACTTGAAGAGTTGGGTTTGGAGTAAGATCGTGCTACCTGTAATGGTTTCATTAGCATATAGGTGACAGTTGACCTTGGGAGTAAAAGAGCTCACCTAGGGGGAGAGCATATGGAGTACAACAGGAAGGAGATTTAGGATAAAACCCCAAGGAATGTCAGCATTTAAGGAGAGACAGAAGAAAAGTAGTCTGCAAAGTTGACTGAAAGGGGTTTCCTAGAATACAGGTAGGAAAGATCAAGTAGATTTAGCGCCAGGTAAATAGACTATTGTGATGATGAAGGATTTGGTTAATATTTTCAAGTGCTGCAGTTAGGCTAATTAAAACAAAGATTAAACATTTTTTTAAAATTTAAATTCAAGTTAGTTAACATACAGTGTATTATTAGTTTTAGGGGTAGAATTTAGTGATTCATCACTTACATACAACACCCAGTGCTCATCACAACAAGTGCCCTCCTTAATGCCCATCACCCAGTTACCCCATCCTGCCACCCACATCCCCTTCAGCAACCCTCAGCTGATTCCCTATAGTTAAGAGTCTTTTATGGTTTGCTTCCCTCTCTGTTTTTATCTTATTTTTCCTTTCCTTCTCCTATATTTATCTGTTTTATTTCTTAAATTCCACGTATGAGTGAAATCATATGGTATTTGTCTTTCTCTGACCTATTTTGCTTAGCATTAGTACACTCTAGTTCTATCTATGTCATTGCAAATGGCAAGATTTCATTCTTTTTGATGGCTGAATAATATTCCATTATATATATGTGAGATATATATATCACACCTTTATCTCCTTATCCATCGATGGACATCTGGGCTCTTTCCATATTTTGGCTATTGTGGACATGCTACTATATACATTTCTAATGGATTTGGCAAAGAAGAACAAATCGAGAGATTTGGAGAAAATCTCAACTTTCTTCACGTTGAGTACTGAATAGTAAGGCTACGAGAGAATGAGGCTGGAAAACTCTTTGAAGAACTTTGACTTCGTAGAGGAGAGCGAGGAGTAATTTGTTAAACTATAAGAAATAAAAAACATTTAATCATTTTAACCTAAAAACAACAATTTTATATGGTTTAACATATATGGGTGAGAGAGGCATTTAAGTGTAGGGGTTAACAGCATAGATACTGGAACTAGACTCCCTAGGTTCCAATTTTATTCTTATAGTTAAAGATCTGTATTATTTTGGGTGAGTTTCTTTCACCTCTATATGCCTCTTTTCCTCATGTGTAAAATAAAGACACTAATAGTTCTAAACTAACAAGACAATGACAGCCAGGCATTATTGTTTCTTTTGCTCACTTTAAATTACAATGTGATTCCTAGACTGCTCCATCATCTCTGTTTTCCAATCCCTCTGCTTCCACCTTGCTCCCTTTCTTAGCGCTACATGGAACATCCTTATACAAAACTACATCTCATATCATAAAATTGTCAAATTAATCCCTACTCTTTTTCTCAGACTGTCTTTAAACTTGAGTCTTCCTTATCCCAAATCCATTGCATGCACCTACTTTTTCCTTTGACAGTTCTTATTGACTTGGCATATACAACTTCGTTGACCATTGCCTCTTTCTTGATATACTTTCCCCCTTGAATTTGTGATTCTACCATCAATATAGGAATTTACCACTTTTGTTCTAATCAGTGAAGCTATGATGCACCATGAGCATGAAATAGGTGCCAAATCTATGGTACTCTTAGATCCTTAAAGCTTGTACTATGAACATTTCTCCATACTGAGTGACATTATAATGTGAAAAGATACATGGCGTTTGTTTCAGGACCAGAGGAAATACTATGTTGGACCTGAAAGAAAACATGTGCTTATGCAAAATTTTAATTATATGTTTTAAGGTTAAACATTCCTTTTGAAACATTTATTGTGTATATGTTTATATGGTATTTCTTACTCTGGAATGTGGTAAAACATGTTTGAGAGCTACTATTATAAGTAGAAAGGACACATTAAGTGAAGTCAAAATACTAGTAGTTGAGTCCCAGATCTGCTACTTGGTTGTTTTGTGGGCGCCTGGGTGGCTCAGTTGGTTAAGCGACTGCCTTCGGCTCAGGTCATGATCCTGGAGTCCCGGGATCGAGTCCCGCATCGGGCTCCCTGCTCGGCAGGGAGTCTGCTTCTCCCTCTGACCCTCCTCCCTCTCATGCTCTCTGTCTCTCATTCTCTGTCTCAAATAAATAAATAAAATCTTAAAAAAAAAAAAATACTAGTGGTTGAGTCCCAGATCTGCTACTTGGTTGTTTTGTGACTGTGGGCAAATTTCTAAATCTCTTTGAACCTGTATTTCCTCATCTACTAAATAGGCAGGCTCTTGTCGATGCTATCATAGATCAACCAATCATCTCATGAATCCTATGCAAGGGTATGTGCAGTATTTATCCAATGGCAGAAATCAATAAAGACTCTTTCCTTTACTCCACTTTGCCTGGTTTGCTTACTTTAAAAAAATTGAGGCAAATTTTATGAACAGTGAAATACAGTTTTTAGGTATACATTTTGATGGCTTTTGATAATTGTATAATCTTGTGTAAGCAGTGCTCTCGGCATAATGGAGAACATTTCCATCAGCCCAGAGACTTTCCTTATCGCCCCTTCCCATTAATCTTCATTTCCTTTGCCAACCACTATTCTGTTTTCTACTGTCATAGATTACTTTGACTCTTCTTCAACTTTATATAAATGGAATAATAGACTACGTACACTTCCTTCTTAAGATTGGTGTATGTTTGAAAGTAAGCCATCCATGTTTTTGCACTTATCAATAATTACATTTGTTTCTTGCTGAGTAGTGTTCCATTGTATAAATGTCACAGTTTGCTTATCCAGTCTCTTGTGGATGGATATTTGGGCTGTTTTCAGTGTTACTGTATTATGAATAAGCTGCTACAAATGTTCCTGTGCAATATTTTTGTGAACATATGTTCTCTACTTGGAGTGGGATTGCAGGGTCTTGGAACGTATATATGTAGTTAGCCTTGTATTATATGATATTGCCAAATAGTGTTCTAAAGTGATTGAACTATTTCACCTCCCATCAATGATGTATGGAAACTCTGGTTGTTCCACCTCTTGCTAACATTTGAAGTTCTCAGTCTTTTTAACAACAGTTATTCTAGTGGTTTTGGGTGCTAACTTAACTGTGGTTTTCGTTTGCATTTCCTTGATGATTAATGATGCTGAGCATGTTTTCATGTACTTTTGCCATTTGTATGTATTCTCTTATTTGAAACAATTGGTTAGAATGTTGACAAATTTTATTTGGATTATTGATCTTTTTTTTTTTAAAGATTTTATTTATTTGTTTATTTGACAAAGAGAGATAGTGAGAGCAGGAACACAAGCAGGGGGAGTGGGAGAGGGAGAAGCAGACTCCCTGCAGAGCAGGGAGCCCAATGCGGGGCTCGATCCCAGGACCCTGGGATCATGACCTGAGCCGAAGGCAGACGCTTAACAGACTGAGCCAACCAGGCTTCCCTGGATTATTGATCTTTTTATTGTTGTGGGAATTATCTGTATGTTCTGGATTTGCATCCTTTGTTAAATGTATGTACTGCAAATATTTTCTCCCAATATGTGGCTTAGCTTTTAATTTTAAGTGTCTTTTGAAAAGCAGAAGTTATTAATTTTTCCTGAAGTCTGATTTATTATTTATCATTTTTTTCTTTATGCTTAGTGTTGTTTGTGTCCCCACAAAGAAATCTTTGCCTATCTCAAGGTCCCAAAGATCGTCTCAGTATTTTCTTCTAGAAACTTTATGGTTTTAACCTTTAAGTAGAAGTAGAAGTAATTTTTCTATATGGTGTCAAGATAGGGTCAAAGTGCTTCCTTTTTTTTTTTTATTTTCTTTAAGATTTGGATACCCAGTTGTTTTAGTATCACTTGCTGAAAAAGCTTTTCCTTTGTTCATTGTTGTGTTTAAATGTTTGAAGATAGAGTGTAAATAGGATGACTATATAGTGCTTAAATGCATGAAATATAGAAAAATAAAGATCATAGTGTTTTAAGTGTGTGAGCTGCCTTACAATATGGACCCTCCATGTGTGTATTCCAATACAAAAAGAAATGACTGCTTTAGAATTATTAAGCATGACATGTGTTTATACTCTGCTTTAAAATGATATGAAACTATATGAAATTTTTGCCTTTTCCTCAGAATTTAGAACATAATCCTTGAAGAAAATATGAATACACTTTTCTTATTATACTTGAGGAGAAGACTAGCCAGCCATCTTAGAGGCCTTGGTGTTTACTGAATCTGACAAGTATCGCATTCCACCAATAAAGATGTGATAGCTATTAAAACTTGAGCAGTCACACTGTCCTGAGTTGCAAAGTAGGTTCTAGTATCACAAAACAGTAGGGAATAGTGCACACATTAAACATTTCATTAAAAAAGACCATATAATTTTAGGTAATAGGTTATGTGTTTTTCTATTTTTTCAAGAAAAGAGCATATTGTACTGAAACAATATATTGTACAGAACTGACAACCTTACCCTGGGTGAAAACGATACACTTTAGACGAACAATGGAGACCTACATCTATATCCACAGTGATAGCTCTTTTATTATCTCTTGATCTTCAATGGCGTATTAACTGCCAGCATTGCTATCACCCTGAAATGTGACAAAGTTTTTGAAATTGCCCAAGGGCAAAAGTGACTGGTGACTTTACATTAATCCCTGAAGCATAGTACCAAACCACTGTCATTTCGTAAACACATAGGTACTCCTCATGTCAACACTAATAACCAAAAGGAAGATTTAACAATGATCCAGACTGACTGACTTTATCAATGCTGGCATCTGACAAGGTGATTCTTGGGGGAGTGTGTTTATACAGGCAGGAAGGCAACTCGCTGAAGGAAAATGATCATGCTGTGGGGTTTAGGGATGCAGTGGACAATTTCTGTTTGCATTTGGACAGGAATAAAAATGGACTTAGATGCCATCAAGTGATATAGCATTGTGAAGTACTGAAATGTGTTCTCATGGGGGTATTTAGAACCTCCTGTAGAAAGTTATGAGAAAAGGAAAAAAAATATTTTGTTTTCCTCAAAGGCTATATATTGATATGTCCTTGGAAATGAAGGTTTTGATTAGATGACCTATGAATATTCATTTTATCTTATATTTTAAAAATTTCATAGTTTCATGTTACCATAAAGGAAAATGGCTTTTGAAATTTATGTGAACAATATATTAGAATGTATGATTTATATTAAGAGTAGTCCATAGAGATATTTAAATCTATGAAATAAACTGTATTTTTATATATATATATATATATATATCAAACTTTTACAACATTAGTCAGTTTAAGATTCACATTGGGTGAATAGGAGAGAATAAAGTCTCTGATGCATCTAATGTATAGCATTAGTAGTTCATTTTGACCACTCCCAATTAGAAATGAAAAAATGAGTACAACTTTCTTAGACGCAATTTGCTTTCTAGTCCCTAATAACTAATATTATATTGATGTTTTGGAATCTTCCCCTGTTCTCTTAAAACCCCAATACCTTTCTTAGAGCTCTGTGTTACAGACCTTTGTTCACCTGGCTGCAACCAAATGGATAAGAGTGGTTACCTAACTCTTTCTGGTGAGAAATTGGCATTAAAACTGGGAAGAAGCCAACCAGTTTGGACTGGTTCTTAATACAGAGGAAATGTAAACTCTGGAATTGTAGGTCTAATCTTCAGACAGAACAAAACAGTTGTACAGAGTGAGGCCGATATGAGAGAGAAGTTCCTAAATTTCCTTTCTGAGAACGTCAAGGGGCCCGACTGACCTTGGTTCCTTGAGAAACCCCAGAATTTTTCCAAGATATTCAATTTTCTGATAATTATTTAAGATAGCTCCAATTGCAACTAAAATAACTTGGACTAAGGGAAAACAGAACTGGTCCGAGGATAATAGCAATCTCTTGGGATGTTTTAGTTTGGGTTCCCATAAAAGCAGACCCTGAGATGAGGATTTGAATGTAGGAACTTACTTTTACTAGATGATTGTCAGCACTGAAAGGAATTAAAATGCTAGAGCAAGTTTATTAGTCTCTAAAGAGTTAACATTTTTCTTTGTTTGTTTGAATGCTGGTGAGTCTATTTATAATTGTATGTAAGTCAAAAATTCCTATATAATATACAACATTATTTAAAATGTTTCTTTTTAAAACCCTATTAATCCTAAGAAATGGAAATAAAAAGACAAAGAACACAGTTATTAGTTTGTCCTGTTCTCTGTTGACATCTTCATTGTTGATGGTATGCTAGGATAAATATGTATTTCAGATTTGCCCTGTATTCCTTTTTGGGTGAAGTTAAGTCCAAACTTATTTACCAATAGTTGTGTGCATAATGTCTTAGAATTTTCTCCAGAAATAGACCTTGAAAAAAATATTGGAGTTCAAGTAATTTATTTTAGAGGTGATCTCAAGAAATGGGGAAGTTAAGGGCGCCTGGGTGGCTCAGTTGTTAAGTGTCTGCCTTTGGCTCAGGTCATGATCCCAGGGTCCTGGGATCGAGTCCCATATCGGGTTCCCTGCTCAGCGGGAAGCCTGCTTCTCCCTCTCCCTCTCCCATTACCCCTGCTTGTGTTCCTGCTCTCGCTATCTCTCTCTCTGTGTCAAATAAATAAATAAAATCTTAAAAAAAAAAAAAAAAAAGAAATGGAGAAATTAGACATGAAGGAAAGGCAGCCAAAAAATGATTTTTTTTTAAAGCAAATTACTAATTGAGACGACTGATGCTTAATCACACCAGGAAATTTTGAGAGCCAGTATAAAACATATCCATGCCGAGAGATGAGGGAGCTAGAGTGTTCACACCAAATCCTATTAGCTATTGGTTGAAAGTAGCTCTGAGGGAGCATTAATTTCCTGACACGTCATGCTTGTCACTTGGCAAAAAGCAGGCTGACAGCCAGCGCCAGCCCTTAGGCAGGAAATCTATAGGCCCTGGCTGTTGGAAGTTCAGCAGGTGTGCCTTGAAGTTGAAAGGATGAGGGAAATTAGGCAAGCCCAGACTCTGCAATGCCTCGGATGCTATAATGCAATGGATGGTTATTTAATCCATTTTTTATCTGGATAAGACAGACAGAACGTGCAAGAATCCCTTCTGAGTTAGAAAAGAGTCCGCTAAATAAGGAGGAAGATGGTTTGTCTACCCAACCTCCTTCTGCCCCTGCAAACAACAAATTGATAAATATGAACGAGGTTTGGAGAGTACCTCCTCTGAAATGTTTCTATATGAATGAACTTTAGAATAATGCTGCTCTTTATTGAACTGAGGCAAAATATTGTGGCTGCCTGATAACAGCGTGCCACATTACAAATCACCACTTGCAAGGTTACACAAGGTGCCTTTAGAAAAAGCTAAATGAATTACTTCAAATAGTATGTTTGTATTCAAAAGGGAAATAGCTGCTAGTTTGGGAGTGACAGTCTTTTCTTTTGGCTTCAAAAGTCCCATTGCCACGCTTTGCCTTTCCATTTGCTGCTGGGAGCCGAAAGCCTGCAGTGAACAAGTGAATAGAAGATACTCCTAACTGAGAAAGAAAATAAGAAAAGAATTTTTGTGAAACAGTCACAAGGTCTCTCGTTTGACTATTGTAATATTTAGACTTTCAGGTTGGTTAAACTAAGTGTAATTGAAAATATAACATTTAGCAAATTCATTTTCTCAATCCCTCCTCAATTAACTTCCTTATTAGAAAAAAAAAATCCCATACTTTTTGATCCTTTCTTATGTGTTAAATCTAGAGGAGTCTATTTAACTGCTAATGATATGTCTCAAAAAAGACACACACGCAAACACTTGTCTGTGCACACACAGATGACATCAGGGGAGGTACACACACACACATGCACACACACGTTACAGTGGTCCTGATCCAAGCTTTGGCTTGTAGATGGGAGGAGACAGCTGCTCATTCAGCTAGGGTGGCCTGCAGGAGACAGCTTTTTCAGTGGTTTGTTTTACGCTTACCTCGTATCATTTTGATGGCTTATTGTATGGGCAAGACCAATTAAGTTCATTTTCTAAGTAATGTTTTAGTATATATCTTACCACAAATACTTTCAGGGATGCCTGTTGTCTCTCTTAGTTTAATTAACAGTGTTTCAGGTAAAACTTTCAGCTTACTAGTTCTCTGGTAGTTTGTGAACCCCAGCTCATTAAAAAATATCCTCCTTTTTACTGATACTAGCCAAAGTGCAAACTTCCTGTTATTATTCCACTGGAACTATTGTGTTTAGAGTTTATTTTCATATTAAGTAGTTGAAATTGTTGGTCTAATTAGTGGGTAGGAGTAGGGACCTGAAACACTTGCTATTCAGTTGTCACGAGAAATTATATTTGTGGGATTTCTGGAAAGACAGTACAATTTTGGATGCCACTTAATCTTTGAGCTTCTTTTCAATTTAGAGATTCAGTTTTTCTAAGAAGGAATAGGAAAAAGATAGGCTCAGTAAATTGGATGATAAAGGAAATAATGAACTAAAAATGTAGATTAAAAAAAAAAGAGGAAAAGGCAAGGTGACCAATCAGTGAAGTTGGAATTATGTGGTTATAAACTTCTACTATAATTATCTCAGTAATTGCAAAGACAATCCACTATCACATTTCACAATGAGAATAAGATAACTTGAAACTGTGAACAGTTCTGTGTGGGTTCTTGCAGAAAGGCCTGTAGGAATATGAAAGGATGAAGACTACAGTAAAGGAAGAGAGAACAGCCAACCTGTGATCTTTTGTAGTGTCAGAAACTTTTTTTTTTTAAGTTTTTATTTATTTATTTGACAGAGACACAGTGAGAGAGGGAACACAAGCAGGGGGAGTGGGAGAGGGAGAAGCAGCCTTCCCGCCGAGCAGGGAGCCCAATGCGGGGCTCGATCCCAGGACCCTGGGATCCCAAGACCTGAGCCGAAGGCAGACGCTTAACCGACTGAGCCACCCAAGCGCCCCGTAGTGTCAGAACCTTAAGGGTAGCTTCAAAAAGCTGACAAGTTAAATGTGAGAATCACTGTGTGAACAAATAAACTGTCTTTCTTCTGAAATGAGTATAACAACTGTATTAAAGTGCATAGTCAAAGAAATAGATATATTTCTTTGGATCTTAAAGTATTTGATGACAGGAATGAGTAATGAGCATTTTTGGTATGACATGTCCCTACCAAGAAAGCAGGTCCCTAAAACACTGTTAATTATTATTTTTAAAACTGGCATTAAAATATGGACATAAAGGAAACATAGTAAAGTTTCCACCTAATATTTTTTCAACAAGCAATATGACTCAATCACTTCTTATATGCACTCATTTTTTTTTTACTACCTGATTTTAGGTGATTATAAAGAGTATATATTGTTAATATCTTTTCAGTTCTTTGGCCGGATACCCAATTAAGTTGTCATATTAAGTCAGATTTACGTTATTTATTTTTTAAAAGATTTATTTATTTATTTTAGAGAGAGAGAGAGAGAGAGCGTGATCAGGGAGAAGGGCAGAGGGAGAGAGAGAATCCTGAAGCAGTCTCCCCGCTGAGTGCAGAGCCTGATCCTGTGCTAGATCCTAGGACCCTGAGATCATGACCTGAGCCAAAATCAAGAGTCTGTTGCTTAACCGACTGAGCCACCGGTGCCCCTCAGATTTCCTTTAAATGAGAAATAATACATTGTTGAGGTTTTTTGATTGCATTATGTATGTGGCTGTGTATTTGACTGTACTTTTTGAGAAAAAAATCTTCCCTTAGTTCTTTTATTTGGTAATAGGACAGTGATGTCTTATGGTTTTCATCATGAGGGCTCAGATTTTATATCTGAAATTCAAGCAATATCTGACTTGCACAATTGTGAACAACTCATCTTAGTCCATGAATTAATTGTAAATATTACTCTGTAGGCACAGATATAAAAAACAATGAACAGAGAGGTCATTTAAACCTAAGGCTTGGTGCACATTTTTGTAAATTATTAAACACGAAGCAGTAATTAAGATAACCTAGTAGATAGATGTTATTATTTAAAGATGTCCTATTTCATAAGTAAAAGAAATATTAGTTATATAGCTTGTAAAGAGATTCTCAAATTTTTGTGTTATAGAGTGTAGTTGAGAAAAATATGTGTATATTTGCAGTGGTTTTAGTGATTCAGTAATATTTTAAAATGATAAAATGTGAAAACAATTGATATTAATTATTCCAGATGGAATTAAGGTATTATCACTCTGTTAAGCAAAAATAATGTGTTGTTTTCATTGCAGTGGGCCTGAATCATGTGTGGATAATATTTGGTTGAGACAATATGCAGCAACTCTTATTTTTAAAAAATATTTAAAAATAATGTAGTTGATAATTTGTGTAATGAAAGAAAATGAGTTGATATTACACTGAGGATCCTGCTGGATCCTCAAAATACCTAAAAAAGAAGCTGGGCCTTTAAGCATGAAAAACATTCCATATCTTATGCTGAATTATACATTTATAAAAATAATTTATGAAATTACCCTAGAAAGTAAATGCAATAGTTTTACTATGGAAATTTCATACCACTGAATGTGCTTTTTAAAATTAGGCTGAACAAAATATACTTACTTACAATTGATATAGAAAATGCAAATATAAAATTATAAGTTACTAATGAGCTCTTTCTTCGAATTTTCTGGGCAAATATAGTGAATGGCAGTGTATGAATATCAGGTTTGTTTCATATGATTTTAATGTTTGTGCTCATAGTCAAACTTTGATCTCTAGCTGTTTGTTTGCTTGCCTGCAAGGTTTAAAGGTAAGCATGATGGAATGTCAGTGTGACAGGTAAAGCTGACTAAGGTACCAGTTTTATATATATTTTATTTTAGAGAACATTTTCTCTCTAGAGAAAATTCTAAATATATTTTTTATATATTTGTGGCTTATTTCTCTACTAAGGTTCGTTCATTTTAACAGGGTCGTGCATATACTTATAGGTACTTTTGTATATTAAATGTATTCTAATAATTTAATTTAGCAGGTATTTATTGAGTGTAACTATGATGCAAGCACTGTGCTAGATTTTAATACACCAAGGTGATAAAACAATGCTGGCTAAAAATAAACTCCTCAACCCCCATGAAATTAGAATTTCGGAATTCACATAATGTGTTGGGTTAGATTACAACTGAGGTTTCATGAGTTTCAGTAAATTTTGTTAAAAGCTGTATTTCAAGAATTTAGTTTTTAACTTTATTTCTACTTTTATTGTTTAAATATGTAAATTAATATAAAATGCTTGATTTTGCTGATGGTGATAGATAAGCCCAGTGACAGAACCTCAGATAGTATGGATGATAGATGTATTTTAATGTAATTTCATTGGAAGTTAATTTACCTGGTAATAACAAAACTGGAATTACTTTTAAGATGTAATTGATGTAAGTAATGGACATGCACAGTGGAATCCTGAGTCCTCATATCTGATGTCTGGTAGTAAAAGAATACTATATTTCCAGAGCTATCCAGATATTTGTATCTAAATACTGAGTATGGCTCCTGCCACTTCTTGATAAAGTAAATAAAATAAATGTTTATTTTTTTCAGTTTTTAAATAAATATATCAAAGCTTCAATGAAAAACACTAGTATGTGCTCATGCCTTTCAATAGCTATTTATAGGGACTTGGGATAGAGAAAAATCTCATTGTTATGAAGTATTTTCAGAATGTCATCTAATTCATGGGCTATTTAGTGCCCCCAAATATAAGGTAGTGGTCATGAGCTTAGAATTAATGTTTATTGGATTAAAATGAATAAAATCCAAAAATTAGTATTTTTAGCCTATTACCTGTGGCCCAGATAGATAATATATGATTTTAAAGATTTTATTTGTTTATTTGAGAGAGAGAGTGTGTGCACGAGCGTGGGGAGGGACAGAGGGAGAGAATCTCAAACTCCGAACTGAACCTGGGCTCTCTCTCTGACCCTGAGATCATGACCTGAGCCTAAACCAAGAGTTGGTCACTTAACCGACGACTGAGCCACCCAGGCACCCCAATAATGTATGATTTTAAAAGTTATTTCTTACTGTTTAATTTGATTTGTTTTGAATGGTAAGGAAAGACATTGCTTGCTTTCTGTTTGAAGAACACTTGCTGGCTGACTCTGCTACTAATGGAAAATGATTTATTTGTCTCCTATTCAGAGGTCTCCTTATTTTTATACTATACTAAGAGGACTGTGAAGAATATACATATATCTCTTTAGTTTTAAGTCATTGTGTATAATGATTTTGGGTATAATTTTAGCAAGTAGTAATACATTGCTTATAAAATGGTAGTTACCTAATTAGCTGCAACTTACTGATACTGGTAGACTTCTGTCAGTATGAAAAACACTGCCAATGCTGCTGCTAATTCTGATCTAGCTCAGAACTGGTAAGTAGTTCCATGGAGCTAAGCCATGTGGGCACACGTGAAACAGTTGAGACTAGAAAAACTTACAAGGACGAAATCATGAAGAAACTTAAGCCCTAATGAGCTGAATATTTATCCTTTTGGTAAAAAGAAGAAATTATAGATCTTAAGTAAAGAGTAAAATTATTGTAGTTGCTTAAATCTACTTAAACACTGCTACTTAAATAAACAATTGTAGCACATTCATTTAGAATTTCTTCATAAAGCTATCATTATGGATTAATAAAAGCAAGTAAATCTGTTTGGTAACCTAGAATTAGATGTATTGCTGGTGCCTACATTTCAGGAGGAGAAAATTCTGGGATGTGAGAAAAGAAAATAAATTCCTTGAAGTAGGACCCTGGAAAACAGAGGCTACGCTAGCTGTTATGAATTGTTACTAATTACTTTTTTTAAAAGAAAAAAAATACTTCTTGGGGTGCCTGGGTGGCTAAGTTGGTTAAGCACCAGCCCAGGTCATGATCTCAGAGTCCCGGGATCCAGCCCCATGCTGGGCTCCCCACTCAGCCAGGAGTCTTCTTGCCCCTCTCCCCCTTCCCCTGCTCCTTGTGTTCTCTCTCTCTCTCTCAAATAAATAAATAAAATCTTTAAAAAAATATTTCTTAATTTTGTCTGGTTCTTAAAAATTTATTTAGGTCTTATGTTTACTCATTATAATTAGAATAAAGGTGATAAAGCAATAGAAATGGAAATGGTTAGACCTAACACTTGAGGAAAATTCTTTTCGTAAACCTGCCACAAAGAGATTAAAACTGTTCTTAAAGTGATTTTCCCGTAGAATACAGCTTCAAAGGTTGATACGTTTATCCACAAGTATCAGTCTTAAAAGAGGTCGCTAGGCATTTCAGGTAAAAGGCCAGATGGCTTTTCTTTGGACAGGAGAAGAGAAGCAGAGATCAAGGACTGTGTGGATAGCTGCTTGAGAGTAGTGTCGAATTGTTATTTTCTTTGAAGCACTGAGGGGTGACACATAGGTAGTACGGTTTAGGAGGAGTCAAAGATGGCTGCCACTGTGTTCCATTCAATCTAAGACACATAGCTTAACTCAGACTTCTGTGACAATCAGATTTTGTTAATGGGACCAAGAGTTGCATTTGATTTGATAAAAGGTCATTCCTTGCTTTTATCTAGAAGCACAATGTATGTTAAGTCTGAATTTTTACAGGATTTAAGGATCATGTTACTTCATTGGAGCCTCAAACAGAGCTTTATAGGATACATAGTGTTTTCATCTTACTGATAATGTAGCCAAGGTCCATGCAGCCAGAGAATAGCCAAGCTGGGCTTGAACCCCAACCTTACTGACAGCAAAGCCTGGGTTCCATGTGCAGCACTGCGAGGACTTTTGGACAGCCTCTGAGTAGCCTAATCATGTACCCACACTGACAAGTAACAAATTATACTCTGTATACTGTTGACCGCTTAGAGCTACCTTGAAAATTGGACTTCGTGCGCAATATAATACTGACATGAATATTGGGATAGATTCTCTCTGAATTCTGGAATTCTCTGTAATTATTTTCAATATGTTTTTAGTAATTCCCAGATTTTCTACAATGACATTTATTTCTTTTAGAATCAGAAAAACATTCCTAAAAGAAAACTTGATCATGCTTTGGGTTGATGCCTTTATTAGGCATAATTCTTTGTCTATTGAAATGCAACCATTTTCCCTTCTTCATCTGTTAGAGCACACGGTTGGTTTCTCTCCTGGGGTGTGCTTTGGTAACTGAGACCTGGAGAAGGGATCCATTTCCTCATTTCTCATTTTCTCTTCTGTGAAATGAAGGCATTGCACCTAACACCTGAGATTCATTTCTGCACTGACACTGGGCACTCTTCAGAATGCTGTCTTATCCCATCCTGATGGGAACGTGGGCAGCATGGGAGTCCCCTGACAAGGGGTACCAGTAGGAACACCACTCATTTCCATGAATTGTTAACTAGTTAAACCTTCCTCGGGCTTGAGACCATGCTGGGTAATCCCAGGGATTGCAGGGCAAAAATGTTCCTTGTAATTAGGGAAGACTAGGAGATGGATGTGAGTTTATGCTTCTGGGAAAAAAGCAGGGTGCTTGCTCTGTAGTTTTTGTGTTTCAAAACAAAAAGCCAAAAAGCCACAAACTTGTTAGAGACCAGGTGAGTGAGAGGTTTATAAACTCTTGAAGTAGGTCAGGAGGCGAGGGAAATAAGAGTAAATGGCTGAAGTTACCTGTTCAACTAATACGCAAACAAAATGTGGACCTGCTCTTACTCAGTGGAGGAAATAAGCCAAAGATAGAGGAAGATAAACTGCCTGAGGGTTTTCTGACACTAACTTAATAACTATGAGTTATTAAAGACAAGTAAGAATTAGTAGTAAGTGAATCGAATGTCTCTTGTGGGAGGGTTAATTGCCTAACAATACTGTAAAATTAATCTACTTTCATAGTTATTTCATATATCCTCATATTTGAAGGTTTTAATAAATCCAAACAGATAATACACCACCTGTGGAACAGAGAAGGCAATTAGCATTGCTTATGAAGCATTGGTTATATGCTAGTCAATGTTCTGGTGCTTTCCATCTCCTTAAGTCCATCTAACAACTCAATAATAGGGTTGATGATTGAAGTGGCAATAGTAATCATAACAGTGGCATTTTACTGTTTACAGTGTGTCCAGGAGAATGCTAATCTTTGTGATTAAGGTCGGGACCGAGGATCTAGACTCCCAGTGACAACACTTGCACTCTGTGTTGTCTTGGGAAAAGTTCTTATCATTCTGCACACCTCCTTTTCTCTTCTGTAAAATGGATATGATATTTGACCTAACACGGTGGTTTTGAGGGTAAATCCATATGACTCACTGATAAAGTTCATGACATACAGGAAAGGCTTAGTGAAATCATTGCTGCTTCTCCTGCCCCACTACCTTATTATCATTCATCTGCATAACATTATGAGGGAGTTACTTTTTAAGCCCCATTTGGGGAAACAGGATTAAAAAGCATAGATAACTGACCCCAAATCACACAGTTTATATAAATGAATCCAAGATCTTCTGTTTCTTATGTTTCTGTATACCATATTGGTTTCTTCTCTTTTGCATTCTGAATGCACAGAAATGACTACTTTGGTTCCCTGACCCTGACTACTAGATTATCATTGCTGCCCCTCTGGCATTTTTTGAGAAAAAAATAAATTCCTCAAAAGTAGATGGAAGTGAGAAGCTGGGCCAAGCAGTAGCAGGTGACAAGTTTTCCTGGGATTACGCAGCCTGGAGTCAGATATCTGGACAGAGGTGCCCCTGTAGCTGCTGCTTAAAGTCTAAAATTCTTCCTTAGCCCTGAGCTGAAGGTTTTTGTTTGGGTTTGTTTTTCAATTTGTGTCAATGAAGAATTTTATTAAAGATTCCGTTTATCAACTTACCATATACTGTAAAAGTGTGTAGGATGGTTTTACCTGGGATATTATAGTGGAATACCCTGTACTTTGAGGTAGAGCACCAGGATGTACCAATAAGTTCCAAAAAGAGCTTGATCAAGATTCACAGGCATAGTCACAGGATTCACATTACTATTTCTACAGGATTTTTTTTCAAGCATGAGAATAAGAGTAAATGCAGTTTACTTGGTTGTTAAGAGGGTTTAAGAGAAAGCAAGCTTGGTTTAAACTGCCTGGATTTGACTCCCTGCTCTGCAAACTCCTGACAGCACAAGCCAATTGCTCACGTGAGGTTCTTAGTGTCCCATCTGTATCTACTTCATGATGTTGCAATGGGCTTCGAATTATGTCGGTACTCATTTAGCAGTCAATGGTAGCAGTTGTTTATTTTCCTTTTATGTACCATATGGACCCCTGGTTTTCAAACCCAAACTGTAGAATTAGTATTATTTACACATTATAGATTACATAGAACTCTCTGGGCTACTCTGGGAAAAATAACTGACATTTTTTTTTTTCTTTTTCTGAGAAACGTGCTCTAGATTTCCAATTATGGAGGTATGAGAGAACTTTTGGAAGATCCATTTATAAACTGGAAACTGCCTGTTTATTTTTCTCATTTTATAAAGTGCCATTTTATGCAGTGATTACAGTTGCATGGCCATGAGTGGAGTTCACCTTAGGTGGAGTCTCAGGATTAGGTTATGACTCACTACCCAGATTTCAGGATCCATGGGGAAAAAAAAACAGTAAATTTTTTTTTTTTTTTTTTTTGAGACAGAGAGAATGAGAGACAGAGAGCATGAGAGGGGGAGGGTCAGAGGGAGAAGCAGACTCCCCGTCAAGCAGGGAGCCCGATGTGGGACTCGATCCCGGGACTCCAGGATCATGACCTGAGCCGAAGGCAGTCGCTTAACCAACTGAGCCACCCAGGCGCCCCAAAACAGTAAATTTTTTTATCACTAACACTTATTTAGGACTTATAATATGCCATGTATTTTATTAACACTACAATATATATACACTACAACTTAAAAATAACTTCTTTGGGGCACCTGGGTGGCTCAGTTGGTTAAGCGTCTGCCTTTGGCTCAGGTCATGATCCCAGGGTCCTGGGATCGAGCCCCACATCGGGCTCCCTGTTCCGCGGGAAGCCTGCTTCTCCCTCTCCAACTCTCCCTGCTGGTGTTCTCTCTCTTCCTCTCCCTCTCTGTCTCTGTCAATTAAATAAATAAATAAAATCTTTAAAAAAATAACTACTTTTTAATTTTTTAGAAAATAACTTTACTATATTATTATTATTATCCTTTTATTATTATTTTTTCATATATTTGTTCCAGTATCTTTTGTTTTGTTTTGTTTTGTTTTCAAGTTTTTATTTAAATTCCAGTTAGTTAACAGAAAGTGTAATATTAGTTTCAGGAGTAGAATTGAGTGATTTGTCACTTAAATACACCCAGTGCTCATGACAGCAAGTGCCCTCCTTAATAACCATCACCCATTTAGCCCATCCCCTGCCCACCTCCCCTCCATCAACCTTCAGTTTGTTCTCTGTAGTTAAGTCTCTTATGGTTTGCCTCCCTCTCTTTTTTTTCCCTTCCCCTATGTTCATCTGTTTTGTTTCTTAAATTCCACATGAGTGAAATCATATAGTATTTGCCTCTCTGACTGATTTCATTTAGCATAATACACTCTAGCTCCATCCACATCATTGCAAATGGCAAGATTTCATTCTTTTTTATGGCTGAGTAATATTCCATTATATGTATACCACATCTTTATCCATTCATCAGTCAATGGGCATTTGGGCTCTTTCCATAATTTGGCTATTGTTGATGACGCTGCTATAAACTATTATTATCTTTTTAGAAGCCCTCCATAATCTATTCCTTCAACTGCTCTCAGGGGTTTTAGAGCCTACTGTCAACTTTCTCCAACCCTAACTGCCCACTGTAGTTAGAATGAAATGTAGTGTCTAAATCATGGCCTACTCAGTTCCCCCTTATCTGGCCTGTCTACCTTTCTCATCTAATTTCACACCACTTACATTTCATTGCTCACTTTGTTCCAGCGGCACTGGGTTTCCTTTCTCTTTCTTGACCATTGGTCATTTCCTGCGTTAGGCCCTTTGTACTCTTTACTTTTCTGGGAAAGGATCACCCCCAGACCTTTGCGTGGCTGATTCCATTTCATCATTCTTTCTTTAGCCCAGAGTGGCCTTCCATGGCCAGTTTAAATCAAGTGATCTCTTTCCTCATCCTCCTTGGTCCCATTATCATCTTTTCTTTTATTGAAAACATTTGTCATAAACTTAAATTTATTAACTTACGTGTATCCTTATTTCTGTCTCCTTTACACATTGTAAATTCCATAAGTGCATAATCTTTTGTCTCTCTGATTCTCTATACCTAGAAAAGTACTTGGCATATATTAAGCATTCAAATATTTGTTGAATGAATGGATGCAGTTAAGAAAGGTTACAAAATGTGTCTATCATCTTAGAGCTAGTGAAGTGACAGAATTCAGTTTATTTGAATATAAGCCTATTGCTCTCTAAGGTGGTAGGACATATAAAATGCATGAGCATCAATGGAGCAAACCCATGAAAGTTATGATGTAATAGTTTTTCTGACATTTGTTTTATTTTGTCAACCTTTTTTACAAGGAAGAAATGCAATGCTTTACTTCCTGTTGCAATTTTACTTCCCATGTGTATAAATTTCTGTCAAAGGTCATGATGTTCTGGGTCATATCAGTCTCTGTTAAAAGTTAGAATTCTTTCCCGTGCTATTCTGCATGGCTGCTGACTAATGGGAGAATTCCCCACAGGAAAGAAGAACTCTGGCATATGGTCCCCAGGGTGATGTGTGTGGAGGAGGAGAAAAAAATCCCCTCACAGTTATACCAGAAATAGAAAAGTTTTGTTATTTCAGAAAAATAATGCTAATTGCAGTAGTTTGTAAGTCCAACATTCAAGTCATTTTGGATCTTGTTAGGAAAGGTAGGAAGGCATTTGTGTATCAGGATTGGGTGAAAATATGAAGTGTAGCTACACAAATTTACTATAATTATTACAGTAATCACAAAAAATTACAAAATATTTTTATTTATAAGAATCACTACAAATGTATTACAGTGATAATGATTATTTTTCTCTTCTTCATCCCCTTGTCCTTCTTCTGTGTGTCAACTTTATATTATAGATAATTATTTATTTTTATTTATTTTGTATAGATAATTTTTTAGAGGAAGTGGAACCTGAATGTCAAACAGCTTCCAAGTTGTACACCTTGCAGTTTTTTGTTTTTTTTTAAGATTTTGTTTCTTTATTTGACAGAGAAATACACAGCGAGAGAGGGAACACAAGCAGGGGGAGTGGGAGAGGAAGAAGCAGGCTCTCCACTGAGCAGGGAGTCCGATGAGGGCCTCAATCCCAGGACCCTGGGATCATGACCTGAGCCGAAGGCAGACGCTTAACGAGTGAGCCACCCAGGCGCCCCCACCTTGCAGTTTTATTAGAGAAAAAGAGGGGTGCCTGGGTGGCTCAGTTGGTTAAGAATCTGCCTTCAGCTCAGGTCATGATCCTGGGGTCCTGGGATCCAGCTCCGTGTTGGGCTCCCTGCTTAGTGGGGACTGTACTTCTCCCTCTGCCCCTCCCCCCTGCTCGTGCTGTCTCTCTCACTCACCCTCTCTCTCTCTCTCAAAGAAAGAAATAAAATCTTAAAAAAAGAGAGAGAGAGAGAGAAAGAAATGGCGAGAGAGAGGAGGTAAGAGAGAGGGAGAGGGGGAAAGAGAAAGAGAGATTACCTTAATGACTTTTTTGATCCTCAGAACTAAAAAATCCCAGAGAAGGGTCTCATAGATCCAACTCTGGTTAAGTGAACTCTTTTCCAGGGGAGGGGCAAGAGGAGAACAAGGTTAATATCCTATGGGTGTCCATAATTTTGTGTGAATGTGCATAAATTATGTACAATTTATGTGTCAGTATACATAAGACAAAGAAACCTCCCCTGATTAAAATGTGATCTTGAAGTCTTGATACTTGAAAGCAGTACTGTAAGCCAAACACAATGCTAGAAATGGCATCAGGGAAATAAAAGTAGAAAATACTCACTGGCTTCAAAAATCTCGTAATGGAATTTGGGATACATAAAACAAACAATAATTTTAAAGGCAGAATGATGTTTTATATGCCCTTTATGGAATATATATATTCCATAATATAATATTTTGGGGTGAGGAGGAGGAAGCCATGGAAGAATTTAAACAAGAGGAAAACCACCCAGTGTTCCACTCTGAGGCTATTACTGATAATATGTTTATATATGCCATTCTAGTTGTTTTATAATTTGGTTTTTCAAAGTCATGATCATATTTTATATACGCTTTTTGGGCTGTTGTGATTACTTAACATTTTAAGTACAAATTTGTGATTCAGATTCAAACTATGAGCAGATTAACCAGGAGAAGACAAGGGACAAGTTGAAAATTTTTTGAAGGCTTCCTTTGAACTGGATTTTTAAGAAATTGATATTTTAACTAGCGAGAAGAGAAAGAACATTCATGCTCTTTGTTTTCTCTTAAGTAATCACAAGTAATGTCAAACAAGATTTAAAGACATCTTAACTGTACGAAACTTTGGGGAAAATTAAAAATAAAATCAGTAAATAAATATTGAATTGATTCATCCAGAGGCTATTAAGCATTGTGATTAATATAAAGATATTTTACCTAGTCCCTGGTTTCAAGGAGATTATAATCAGTTTGGTTGGAAATGAAAGAACTGGTAAACAAACAAACAAAAATCCAGTTTCTACAATAAGATTTCAGTAAGTGTTCAAAGTAATGAGAAGGCATACCAGAAGTTGGTATTTATGGCTAAATGAATGAAAACATTTGAGTCTGAAATAGTCAGAAAAAGCTTTAGACAAAGAGGTGAGGTAAAATTGTTTTTAAGGGATGAATAGAGAAGAGCAGTCATGTTAATTCTGGCTGGCATGATGGTGGAATGAAAGCATAGAGACTGTACAGGCAGGAAGCTTTGCTGTAAACCGTCGACCATGAAATGTTCTCCGAGAGTAAATCTAGCACTCATAATACTGAGTGGTATCATCACGCAATGAATATTATCTTTATTGTTTGTCAAAGCCTATTAAAAATATCAAAACCTGAGGGAAAGAACACATTTCTAAGACATTTATTATACCTCTTCTCTTATAAATTCCGTCAATAAATATTATTATGTGAAGTGTTATGCCAAGAATGCTCACCTCCTTGGTAATAGGTAAGCTACTAATTCGTGTTCACAAATGTCCCACTTTGAGATATTACAAATAGTAAAGGAATTGGATTTTAAATTGCTTTGAGCACTTAGTCTCTCATAAAATTCTTATTATTCTTACGACTTTAGATATTATTTATTCTCTTATCTTTAAAACTACACTTACCGCTGTCTTTCTTAATAATTATGAATTTGAAGTAAAAAGACAATGCCATGCATGGGTACAAGAAACATCGTCCATTTTTTGTTGTTTTTGAAAATTATTTCCACAATGTGTGATTACATGAAAAGTAGAGTGTTAAGTATGTATGTAGAGTTTTAGTACCCGGAGTTGTTGTTAAGTTAGCATCCTCTAACCCATCTGTGGAGATAATTGTACAACCTCATTGTCATCTTCATTTATTAAAATCCCTGAGCTTCCTTGGCTGTTTCCACCAACTTGATATTCTATTTATTTAATGAACTTCGAAAAATTGTCATAAGGGGCGCTTTGGACTCAGACTCTCTGGGTTTGAATCTTGGCTCTGTGAATTATGAAGTATGTGATTTGGGGCCAGTTGTAAACCTTTTTGCCTTAGTTTCCTTATTTGTAAAAAAGAGGGTGCATATCTCAAAGGTGCTTCTTAAGAATTAAATGAATGGTTCCAAAGTTATTCATACAGCATATGTAAATGCTTTGAGTGTTCGTTAAAAAAAAACACAAAGATACTAAAAGTGCCAGTCCACCTGCCACACATTCTTTTCACATTTTATTTTAAGATAACTTGAAACCTACAGGAAAATTGTAAAAATGAAAATAGTACAAAGAATACCAGTATACCCTTTATCCAAATTCACACATTTTTAACATACATCATGTCTCTTTACCCCTAAGTAGTTTAGTGGGGGTATTATCTAAGATTAGGGATACTCTATTCCATAATTACAGTTCAGTTGTCAACCTCAGTAATTTAACTTTGATGCAATACTTTTATGTAATCTATCATTCTTAATATACTTGTATCAGTTGACACAATAATGTCCTAAAGCATTTCCTTCTCCAGTGCAGGATCCAGCTTAGGATCAGGTATTCTGTTAAAGAGTTATGTCTCTTTAGCCTCTTTTATCTAGAACATTTTCATAGCCCATCTTTATCTTTAATGACTGACATTTTTGATGCATACAGTACCACAATCACCCCCCTTTTAAAATGCAACCTCTCTTATTTATTGTATAATTTTTTTCTCTCTTGATACCAATAAGCAGTCTGTGGTGAGACACTTCAAGATCCCTCTAGATTTAGCATCCATGGATAATTCATGCCTGATACAATTTTTACTATTATGCTTTAAAAATGATCATTTTCCAGCTCTGACACTCCCTCCACATTTACCAGCCAGCTTTCAGCATTCTGCTGAAAGCTAGAGCCCTCTTTATTCCTTCCTTGCTTCCCTCCTTCCTCCCTTCCTCCCTCCCTCCTTTTCTTCCTTTCTTTCTATGTGAGCTCTATTTTTCCACATTTGAAATCAAAATCTATATATAAACAGATGAATGGATAAAGAAGATGTGGTCCATATATACAATGGAATATTACTCAGCCATCAGAAAGGATGAATACCCAACTTTTACATCAACATGGATGGGACTGGAGGAGATTATGCTGAGTGAAATAAGTCAAGCAGAGAAAGTCAATTATCATATGGTTTCACTTATTTGTGGAACATAAGGAATAGCATGGAGGACATTCAGAGAAGGGAGGGAAAAATGAAGGGAGGGAAATCGGAGGGAGAGATGAACCATGAGAGACTATGGACTCTGAGAAACAAACAGTGTTTAGAGGGGAGGGGGTGGGAGGATGGGTTAGCCTGGTGATGGGTATTAAAGAGGGCACGTACTGAATGGAGCACTGGGTGTTATATGCAAACAATGAATTATGGAACACTACATCAAAAACTAATGATGTAATGTATGGTGACTAACATAACATAATAAAATAAAATTTAAAAAAGGAAAAAAAACCCCAAATCTCTATATATTTCCTAAACTAGGTTATAGAATTTCTCATTAGAAGTTATCTATTTAAATATAATTATAAGACACTTGTCTAATTACCCTTACATAAATCAAGGCTAGTTGTATTCTGAGGTTTGTATCTTATGGTATTATTTGCAGGGAATATCATCAAGAAAGGATATTATATACATGTTCAAACAAGTCTAAACATGCTTTATAGTTATAGTGTTCTATCAACAATGGCTGATTTAGAGGAAGCACTTTGTTCACTTTTATAACTAAGCCTTTATTCATCTGACAGCAGAGTCAACGTGCTTTCTATGTTCCCTGCGGTTGACTTTTGAAGGTTTTCTGGGTAGCAGACTGACTATTGCCCCGAGAACTATTTCCATTTATCATTTTAAGTGATAACAAAAGTATTTTCTTCTAATTTAAATCTAGTCCTGAGTACAAGAACAGAGCACTACAGTTAATAAAAAGATAATTAAGAGACAACATGTGGGTGAAATTGGTGCCTCAGTGGAACTTCTGAACATACGAGGAAGCTGCCTTTTTAAATGTGAACTTCAATTAAATAAATGTATCATATTAGTTATCTGAGGCAAGGCTTTTTTATGGAACAGAGCATCATGTTCTTAGTAGTAGAGACGGGAAGATCATGTTCTTTTCATAAACATGAAAGCCACTTTTCTGAATTATTCCACATGGAAAATAAGCCCTTGATAGAGAAATTAAAAATACGTAATGTATTGAGCAACCATTTGGGTTAAATGGAAGCTTATATTTCACAAACTATAGGGGTGGTGAAATGAAAACTAAACATTTTTTGGTCTTATTTTAGTTTATTTTAGAATATATTTCCCATATTAGTAGTTGTCTTGTACTCTTTATTCTACAAAATATTTATAAGTTGAGGGAAGAGAAAATTAGACAAATTCATATTTCTCCAATACTGCATGGTTTTGTTTGAAAAATTAGAGTAACCATTAACCATATAATTATCCAAAGATTTTGGTGCATTAATATGTGTGATTCATGACAAATATCTTGTAATGTTTAATGTTTAATACATAACCTTAGAAATTGATGTTTTAAACTAACTTTCAGTTTAAGGTAAGCTCTCAGTACTTTTCAAAATGTGCTTTCTGGTATACAAAATCTACTGAGGAAGACGTACAGGTTGAGATCTTCTGTTAGGATATATGGATTTTCTATATTTTTGATCAGTGACACTATAAATGTGTAACATCACATACATATGTAAATAATTATGGCAGTTAAACAATAGTGGAATACTTTCACTGAGAAATTTTACACATTTAGTTTATTAGTTACTTTAGAAAATTTTTATAGAAATGGCTAAGTGAACATGTTTAAACCATCTTTTAAAACAGATTTTTTTCAGCACTGAGTTATAAAAGATTGACGAGACTCTTCTTTCCTGCAGATATTTTTGCCAAATGTACAAGGTCAAAATGTAAAGGATTATTTATCCAAAAATATTACATTTATAAAGAATGATAGCATTTAAGTTAGTCTTGATTTGTCTTCTCTCTCTATCCCAAGTCCTTAGATGTTCTCATTCTCTTTTGAACATAGTCTTGATGCATCTGTTTTTAGTAGACTTCAGTTCCCCCTGGTGTTTTCCCCTGTTTGCAGTTGCATTGGTACAACATGTTTACTTTCTAATTATTTTCTAATATGTCTTTTGCCTTTTGGGGTTTTCCTCTAAAATCAAGAAATTCAATTGAGCTCTGCAGCAGTCTTTTGAAGTTGAAGACATAAGGCCATCAATAAAAATGAGACTGGATCAAACATCTGGTGGGTCCAGGTTAAAAAAATAATACCTTCTTTGTATTAATAATTTCATCTAATTCTATTAAATACTCAAGCTCTTATTTAAGTAACTACCTCTTTTTTGTTTTGTGTTGTTTTTTTGAATCCTAGAAATGATGGAAGCTAGCATGGGCATAACCATGATTTATGGTAATTTGATTAAATTCATCATGTGACTACAAACCAGCTATAGAGTTACAAGTGTAGTGAAGGCCAGTAACTACACTAGAATTATTAATTTATGTGTAACTTACTTCCCAGTTAGCATCTGCCTGAAAATAATTTAGAGACTGAGATTTGCCATGGTGTATTTGTTTCAAGATAGTATCTTGAATACTACAAGATTAAAGAAAACGTAAAGGAAGATCATTTTCTAACACTGTAGGAAAACTCTTCTTCATCCCCAGTGAAACTTTATTGGATTTGAAAAATGGAGCTATTTTCCCTAGAGAACTTCAAACAAGAAGTTAATATCTACCTACAGCCTCCTTTTTGACAAGGGGAATGATGATATTCTTATTGACTACAGTTATTTAGTAGTTCTAGTAGCTGAAATTTTTAAAGCACTTTTTGTACCTGTTACTATGCAAAATACTTAAACCTTTTGTCTCTTTTCATAATGGGGATTGCTCTGTGAAGTAGGAATTATCCTCTACTTTCTCTTACCAGTGAAGTATCTGAGGCATAGAGAACCTAAGATAAAGAGTTAGTGAGTAGAATAGCAAGGTCTAGAATCCAGGTTTGCCAGACCCCAAAAGCCTTTGTTATGCATGATAATGTTTGCAAAATAGTGCAGCTGATTTCCCAAATTACGATAGTCCATATTATTTTAGTATAATTCTGCAAAATCTCTTTTTCTTATAAAGCTAGAAATTTCTTATTAGTGTTAAGTGACTTCCAACGTAAGCATATGCTCTTTTGGTATATCCTGTACTATATAGTATCCATAGAAATAGAACTTAAAACTTCAGAGTGGAGTTGTGGCCCTAGTGGGTAGATTTAAAAATGTATCAGAAATGTTAACCACAATAGTACTGTTTACCAGAGGAGTCAGGACAGAGTAGGTTTAAGCTTAAGGCTGTTTCCTTAAGCTTTTAGAGGAAGTTTCTCTCCCTTCTCTCTCAGGAGACAGTTTGTGTGTAATGAATGTGTTTAGGATTGATCAGACAGCCTTCATCTTTATAAGGAGTTATTGATAAAATTATTTTAACCAAATCTTTTGGCTTAGGACTCAGTGATCTACAGATTTCCTCAGAAAAACTTAAAATAATTCACTGCCAGGTAATTTTTCAGTGTTGCCACTTTTCATGTATTGACTGATAAATTCAGTTTCTTTTATTTAAAAAAATGCTTCCTATTAGATTCATATATTTGTTTGAAATTGAACTCAATTGAGAGGGGCATGGCAGTATAATATTTTGCTTTACCAAATTAGGGAAAATATTTTAAAAATCAGAAATCACTAAGATATGTATAGATATATTTCCCTGAAAGCTTCATTAAAGATACATGAGGGTTCATTTTTCTTTTCCTACTTTGTCAGCATTTGAAAATGGCTCTATATCTTTCTTCTGAAAGCTGACTTTGATTAAATGCCCTATATCCTATGCACTGAAAGTTTCTTACTCCTTTTATTTTGTAAAGCAGGATATTTAAAGTTGTATGCTGTAGATTGCAAAGAACAAGAAAAGAATTCCTGTTATATATCCTTCCAGTCCAGCTGATAAGAAAATCTGGGAAACCTCACTTGAAAAATGAACTGTTAGCAGTAGACAAGAGAGGGGAGTAGAGGTTTTTCTTATAAAGGTATCTCAGGTTTATCTTAGTTGAGAAAATATGTTTTCTAAGGTACAAAATCATGTAATTCCACCTGGCTAATATAACCTGCTGAAAATCAAAAAAGATCTTGTTCATTTCATGAAACTGCTCAGTCTGGCTGATTCTTTATCCTCGTTCTCTGGCTGTTAATCCTCCCTTATACACTTTTGGAGAGACAGGTCACTATAACAAAAACCCCTTACTTGAATATACATTCCTCCACTTAGATGAAATTCTTCCAAACATTGAACAAGATTAATTTTAGCTTATGGGGGGTAATTTTAGCAGTGATTTTCATATACCAAATAATTACATTAAGATTTGTAAATTCTCCACTTAGAACACATTATTTGGCATGAGTCCACTTATCTATATATAGGTGTGTGTGAATGTCGTGACTGTCAAATTTTAGAAATTATCAACAGACAGGTATTGGCACATCATTTCTCTCTATTTTGTATTAAAAGATTTTTTTTAAAGATTTTATTTATTTATTTGAGAGAGAGAGAATGAGAGAGAGCACATGAGAGGGGTTAGGGTCAGAGGGAGGAGCAGACTCCCTGCCGAGCAGGGATCCCGATGCGGGACTCGATCCAGGGACTCTAGGATCATGACCTGAGCCGAAGGCAGTCGCCCAACCAACTGAGCCACCCAGGCGGCCTAAAATATAGATTCTTTTAGAGATGTAAACAGACATTGTTTGAGCTGATTATTGCCAATAGTTATTTCAATAATCACCTACATTTAGGCCAGAGCTTTGTTTTCAACTGGAAGTGCGTTTTTTTTTTTTTAAGTAGTAACAGAAATAAAATCAAATGTAATGTAATTATTTGATGTTGAGTTTTCAAAAGATTTTAGCCACTGTTTTCGATTTAGAGGAACTGCGATTAAAACAATAATTCAACAAAGTCTCATTTAGAGTAGTGAAGGTAAGATTTTCTTTGTGTAATCTGCACAGGGTTGAAACATTTAATTAGAATTTCCTTTTTAAGATATCTGGGCTACAGAGATGATATTAATGAGATTAAAATGCTAGAAAGGCAACCAGAAAATATGTGTCTAAAAGTAACAAAGAATAACAAATACAAAGAGAATGCAGCATACCTTCTTATGCATTAACAAGATGAAGAACATTTGTGAATTGCACTTTCCACCTTGTGTTCAGGTATTTAGTATCAGTCTTCAGAAACCCTTCCAGCTGGGTGAATAGGTTGGCTGTATTTTTAGTGTTCTGGTATATGAGGATCTTGGGAATAGGCTGTAGAACTCATAAAATGCCATAATTCCCCTCTTCTCCTGGGCAGAAAGTGACCATTCTTGGTGTGAGCAAGGTTTGAACTTGGCGGCTGTGTTGCTCAGATGACCACAGCCCTGAGGTCGTGGAGTGCAGATACTTACCTGGCTGGCTCTGCCCAATATTCCACTTATTAATCACTGGCAGCTCCAGATGCAAGTGCTGAAATGTGGCAAAGGCAAATGCAAACTGCTGTGTTCAGTTGAGATTACATTCTAAAGACATGAGATTTGGATGCAAATAGGTGTAGTTCAGAGATCTGTAATGGAGATCTTTAGAAACAGATGTATTGTTTAATGTTTCTACTTATCAATTTACAGCGGGACACTGGATTGATGCCATGGTAACGCAGTTCATTTACCTACATCGATAAGAATGTTGGATATCAGAAAAAAAAAAACAACATTTCTTCCTTATATCTGAGCTTTATGCTTCCCCTGAGGTCCAGCCCATTGTCTTTCATTTATTCTCAAAATAGTCTTTTAATTGCCACTTGACAATGCCTATGTGCCTCCTTTATTACCTCATAATGTTGACACTTGTCACAATTCTCTTCTTTCTCCACCTTCTTTGTTTTTTAAGGTAGATTGAAACCATAGGAGACATTATAGGCAGATGGATTTTAACTTCCTTTAAATTCTTTTTTAAAAATTACAGTTGCCTAACAATGGAAGGAGCTATTTAAAAATAGGCAAATCCTATCCAGCTTTCCTTGACCTTAAGCTCTTTATGACATATAAAGACTTCCCTAACATAGAGAAATATTGAAATATTCCAACCTATGTTTTTGATAGCCAGCAAAACCCAACACAAGGAACTGATAAGCAAACAAAGCAAAAGGAGAATAATTATGTGCATATGTTTAGATGGAAAAACCCTAAATACATTGTTAGCAAACTGAGCGGTCTTTTTAAAAGTAGCAGATGACAGGAACAAGTAATGTTTTGTTCCAGGAATGACAGCATGATTCAATAATTGGAAATGTGATTCATATAATTTATCACATTAATTGATAAAAAGGGAAAATAAGATGTAAGATGCTCTTGAAAACTATGGAAAAAAGCTTTTAAAAAACTCTAATAGATTCTTTTTTTAAAAAGATTTTTTATTTATTTATTTGGAAGAGAGAGATTGAGAGCACATGAGAGGGGGGAGGGTCAGAGGGAGAAGCAGACTCCCTGCTGAGCAGGGAGCCCCATGCGGGACTCCATCCCGGGACTCCAGGATCATGACCTGAGCCGGAGGCAGTCACTTAACCAACTGAGCCACCCAGGCGCCCCTCTAATAGATTTTTAATACACTGTCTGTAGGACACTTCCTTTAGCTGTTAAAGATTCACATCTACTATTTAGTGAACATCTGTTGTTGCGAGCTCTTGGCTTGGCATTTTATATACCTCCTAACCCATCCTTTCAGGAGTTAGGCAAGTTTAACAATGATAGCTTTTATTTATTTATTTGAGAGAGAGAGAGAGAGAACATGCAGGTATGATCCAGAGGGGCAGAGAGAGAGAATCTCAAGCAGACTCTGCTGCTCAGTGCTGAGCCCAAGCCGGGGCTTGATCTCAGGACCCTTAGATCATAACCTCAGTCGAAACCAAGAATTGGATGCTTAATCGACTGAGCCACCCAGGAGCCTCAGCAATGATATCTTTATATACAAAGACCCAAAGGATTATGAGATGTAGGTTTGAGCCCACAGAGTCTGTCTCCAAAGTCCATACTTTTCAATTAGCCCCTTGTACAGTACTTCTATTTCCTTGTAGATTTTTTCTATCCTATTAGAATGAGGGTTTTTTTTTTCTTTTATTATTCAGGTCGTTATTGTGTCTTTTTTTTTTTTAAGTGAACTCCATGCCCTACGTGGGGCTCGAACTCACCACCCCAAGATTACCATCTGAACCAGTCAGGCACCCCTTGTGTCTTATTTTCAAATCTTCTGAACACTTTGCTTTTTCTTTACATTTCAAAGTAAAAGTAAAATATAAGAAAACAACCCTGGAGGGTAGACATCTCAATATAATCAGTCCCTTTACATGTCTTCAGTTGGTTTACAAACCTGACTAGCAGTGTGATTGTTTTCATTTTAGGGTTCTATGTTGAGGCCACTGAAGCTAAGTGTATGTACTATATTGGAGTACTGTTTACGTTATAAATTTGAAATTGACCCACAAGAACTTAAAACCACATGATCTCAATCTTTATTAAGAGATTCCCTGATCATTATAGAAGACAATAGAAACTGAGTGTTTCTGGGCCACCCAGGTGGTGCAGTCAGTTGAGCGACGGACTCTTGGTTTCAGCTCAGGTCGTGATCTCAGGGTTGTGAGATTCAGCCCTGCATTAGATTCTGTGTCGAGCTTAAGTTTCTCTCTCCCTCTCCCTTTGCCATTCCTGCCGCGTGCTCTCTCTCTCTAAAATAAATAAATAAATCTTAAAAAAAAAAAGAAAGAAAGAAACGGTTTCCTGCCTCAGAAAACACTACAGTTTTCACAACAAATTAACTATTAAGGTTAACTATTAACTATTTAGTATCCATATGTATTACTAAAGTAACTTATACATCGTGCCCAAACAGGGAGCTCTGCATCTTGTATTTAGGACACTATGTCACTTCCCTTTAGTTTCAGACTCAGCGGCTAAACTGATGCAAAGCTCACAAGATGGGAAGGCATTTCTAAAAAAATGATCTCAGTACATACACTGTTTCTCCCATACCTTTTGTCATTCTGTGAGGGTTATGGTTGTGGCACCTGACAAAGTATATAGAAGCAAAGAGGCATGTCCTGCAGGTGTAACATGCAGGCCAGCTTTGGATTGGATTTTAAATTATGTCGGTGCCATAAGGGCAGATGTCTTTAAAGAAACAAGAAAAGCATTGGTTCTGAGAGAGAGTACATTGTTCAGTTCTCTACTTGTGAGGATGTAATTTATAAAAGAGATGTGTGTTTTTCTTTTTTTTTTCAGCGCTATCAAGTTCGACTCTGTTTTGGAATAAAATTTTAGTCAGTTAACTCCTAGGGAAAAAAAAAAAAAGCTTTTTTAAACTAAGTCTTGATTTTGCTGTACTATCAAAAGTTCTCTTATTTACATTTAGTAAATACCATTCCCCTAAAGTTTTGGTTCTTAACCAGGACGACAGTCTCCCTAGGGCACATTGACAATGCCTGGAAACTTTTTCCTTGTCACAATAGGGAGTGGGGGGGATGCTACTGGGATCTAGGGGGTGGAGGCCAGGGATGCTGTTTAATATCCTACCAATGCACAGGACAGCCACCACAACAAAGAATTATCTGTTCCCAAATGTCAGTAGCTGAGAAACTCTGCTCAAAAAATGCTTTTTTTTTGTTTTCAGTATGTGTAAGAAGAGGGGTTGAGTAAAATGGATAACCTAACTTTAAGATTGTGATAGGACTAAAACATTCAGAAAGTTAAATCTCACGCAACCGGTGGAGAATGGCAGATATGTTCAAACTGGATTAAGTCAATTGAAATGGGCTCTCATTCTCTCTGTCCATGAAGGCTTTTCTCTTGAAACCCCAGTTTCTGCTTAAATATTAGTAATGAATGTTAAATATGTGTTTTTGTTGTTTGAAGTAAGAAATAAAAATAGTATAAATTCATTTAATAAAGGCTACAAAGTTGAAGTTTTCAATTGAAAGTCTGTAACTTAGGATAGTCCCCGATGTTGAAATACTACACACTGACATTTGGGAGAGCCTTGAAACTCGTCCAACAAGATAACTCCTCTCCTAGAGAATAGAAGACCAATATAGCAGAGCAGTATTTTCAGTTTATTATATATGTAAACACCCATTTGTTCTTCTACTATAATTGGCTCACAATCTGAGATTCTGCATAGTCATGATAACGATTGCTAACATTTTTTGAGTAATAACCATGTATCAGGCACTATATCAGTATTTTAACATCCCCATTTGCAAATAAAAATTAGGCATACAGTATTTCAGTAATTTATCTAAAGTGACATTCATAGTTAAGGGTGGAACTGAGATTCGAATCATGTGGTTCCCACGGTGGCATGCTGCCTCTCAGCTTCATTGCAAATACCTGCCTTCAGCACTATTATTTAGGATAACTGAACAGTGTTGGAAAAACAGTCACACAGAACTCTGTGGCCTAGTGTAGGTGTAAATGTATTTTCCAACCTCAGCTGGTTTACTGGTAATTAATTTATTGTTTCCTTGTATTTTCAAATAAACTATTCAGCACCTTCAGCACTTCGCTAAAGTTTATTCAGAGCTTCTTACCTCAATTATATGACCTTATATCTTTTGTCATAGAAAAAAAAAAAAAGAAGAAAAAAGATAGTTCGGGGTTTTCTAGTAATTCTTGATGAGCACCTTCCTTTGCATCCTTATATGATGTCTAGTCTCATAATCTTTACTTTTTCCTCATAAGGTTACCACGCAGATACCAAAAAGTTTATCAAGCTTAAGCTTCAGGGTCTCTCTTTTATATGTTCTCTTCAAAGGCAGTTGAAAGGCTCCTAGCAATGTGTTTTCATGGTTTTTTATGATGTTATAAATTTGCCAAAATAGGAGGATTTTACCTTATTTTCCAACAACTTTTTTTTCATTTTGAAATACTTCAAACCTGTAGAAAAGACACAGCAAGACAAACACCCATGCAGGAGAAAAAAGGTGTTGATCTAAGTAACTTTGAGAATGGGCACAGTCTATATGATCAAAGGCAAAAGGCACTGCATATAAGCACTGTATTCTATAGATAAAGTTGTGTCATAAGGAAATAAGGGTCAGTAGTTCTGAAACTACCATATATATGTGTACTGGAATTCAACAAGGAAGTAAATGTATGGTGGATGGGAGGTGCCACATTTCTCATTGCTGGAATGGGTAGCTGTATACAAGCAAGGAGAGAAGACTAGAACGATCCTTGTAGTAATGGATTCAGGTTAAAGACATCGGTATGAACTCATGTTTATCATGACATGTATCATATATAGGCTATAGACATTGTATATTATATATTCATGATTAATATGCACATTTATTTCCTTGCTTTGTCTTCTGAGAGAGCCTAAAAGCAATGACAGTCCATGAGCAATGGGCATACCCAGCCACCAGATCTTGCTTTTCAATAAGCTTCTACTTATTATAAAAGAAACCAGTGTCTTTGGAAAAATCATTGATTGTAGGATGGGGGCAGGATATATACAAGATGAGCCTAAGCATCTTGTAGTCCTAGAAAGTAAGGGGAGTTCTTAATAAAAAAAAAAAAGGGCGCCCCGGTGGCTCAGTTGTTAAGCGTCTGCCTTCGGCTCAGGTCATGATCCCAGGGTCCTGGGATCGAGTCCCACATCGGGCTCCCTGCTCTGCGGGGAGCCTGCTTCTCCCTCTCCCACTCCCCCTGCTTGTATTCCTGCTCTCACTATGTCTCTCTCTGTCAAATAAATAAATAAAATCTTTAAAAAAAAAAAAAAGCCCACAATGATGGAAATAGGTCAGAAGGACACAAGGACCACTGAGAGAACTCCCAACGGCAAATCTGGAGCAATTTGAGTAAAAAAAAAGTCTTGGATTTTAACCCAAAATATAAGATAAATATCCACGAATCCACACTGATATAAATAATTTATAAATAAGTAAATGGGAATAACAGACAAATGTCCTGTGTAAGAGAATTCCAAATAATTTATGCAGATACTTTGCCCTCAAGGAGGAAGGAGGTGAAGCATAACTCCTCTCTTCTGAAGTAAGGGCTGTTCATAGTAACTTTCTGCCAAAGAATATAGTATGGAAAGGGAGGAAAGTAACATGACAGTGAAGCTACCTGACAGATGCTACCTCAGTAGGCAATCGAGTAAACAGCTTCAGTGATGTCATATTAATAATATGTATTCTTGTTATAATGTAGCGAGAATGTCATTTTAACTCTTTGGTATTTGTCCCCAAAACACATTACCCCAATCTTTTTTTTTTTTTTTAAGATTTTATTTATTTATTTGACAGAGAGACACAGCGAGAGAGGGAACACAAGCAGGGAGAGTGGGAGAGGGAGAAGTAGGCTTCCTGCCGAGCAGGGAGCCCGATGCAGGGCTCAATCCCAGGATCCTGGGATCATGACCCGAGCCGAAGGCAGATGCCCAGTGACTGAGCCACCGAGGTGCCCCACACTACCCCAATCTAATCATGAGAAAAACATCAGGCAAATGCCCATTGAGGAATATTCCACAAAGTACCTCAAAACTGTCAAGGTTATTAAGAACAAAAAAATCTGAGAAAATATCATAGCCAAGAAAAGCCTAAGGAGGTTGATAACTTAATGGGATTTTATTATCCTGGATGGGATCATGAAACAAAGGACACTAGACCAAAACTAATCTATGTGTGTGTATATGCATGCATGCACATATTTATGTATGCATGCGTGTGTGTGTGTGTGTGTGTATTTAAATAATCAGGAGATCATTTTCATACTTGTAATTCAAATCCAACAACTTGGAGTTCTTCCTGCCCTTCCCCCATTTCATATCTGTATCTGCCTTCTCCCATAGTGAAAATTCTGGTTCCCCAAACATTGGTGTATTTACTCATTTGCTCTTACTTAGGTATATATGAACTAGTTGCAGAATTTCCACACTGATGTCACTATCCACTAATTTAAAAAGCTCTACTAATTAAAGTTAAGATTGCTTGGCTGTTCTTTTTATTCCTACAGACTATCTAATAAAGTTGTATGATCAAAGTACTATATCTAAAGTAGCTTGAATTATTGTGTGTGTGTGGTTATGTTTATGTTATTAATTTGATACATAATGAGGCATCTTTGTTTCCCTTTATATGTGATTTTAGAATTTTTATTTTTTAGTTTATTTGAATCATGTAAAACACAGTCCTATAGTTCTGTATTTTCCAGAATATCATCTAAATTGAGTCATACAACAATACCTTTTGGGTTCTGGTTTCTTTCACTTAGAAAAATGTGTTTTAAGTTCCACCCATGTTTTGTATGAATTGATCATTTGTTCCTTTTTATTGCTGAGTTGTAGTCCATGATAAGGATGTACCACAGCTTGTTTATTCATTCTTTTAGGTTGTTTTGGTTTTTTGGCAATTATGAATAAATCTACTCTAGATATTTTCTTATAGATGTTTGTGGGGCGCCTGGGTGGCTCAGTCATTAAGCGTCTGCCTTCTGCTCAGGTCATGATCCCAGGGTCCTGGGATCGAGCCCCGCGTCGGGCTCCCTGCTCAGCGGGAAGCCTGCTTCTCCCTCTCCCACTCCCCCTGCTTGTGTTCCCTCTCTTGCTGTGTCTCTCTCGGTCAAATAAATAAAATCTTAAAAAAAAAAAAAAAAGATGTTTGTGTCACTTACTCGGGTAAGTTCTATGGAGTGTGATGGCTATGTTGTATAGCAACTATATTTTTAACTCTACTAACAAACTCTCTCCAGATAAGATTTGTGTGTGTGTGTGTGTGATTTAATCACCTTATTCATTTTGTTCCTTTCTTAGATGATGACCTAAAAATATTATGTTTAATAAAATGCTTTCTTTTTATAAAATGAAACTATATTTTCTGAGAAAATATGTAAGAACTAAAATTAAGGCAGAATAAATGACTTACTTTTTTCTGGAGTAGGTTGAAAATAATTCGACTGACATATTTATTTGGCACTTATAACCAAAAAAAGCTTTGTTCTCTTTTTTCAAAAAGCAAACCTATAACTTTTATTTTTTATTTTTTTTTAAGATTTTATTTATTTATTTGAGAGAGAGAGTGAGAGAGAGAAAGAGCACAAGAGGGGGGAGCGGGAGAGGGAGAAGCAGACTCCCTGCTGAGCAGGGAGCCCGATGCGGGACTCGATCCCGGGACTCCAGGATCATGACCTGAGCCGAAGGCAGTCGCTTAACCAACTGAGCCACCCAGGCACCCTAACTTTTATTTTTTATCTAATTTTATTTTATTTTATTCTTTTTTGTATTTTTTTAAATTTTTTATTTTTATGTTAATCACCATACATTACATCATTAGTTTTTGATGTAGCATTCCATGATTCATTGTTTGCATATAACACCCAGTGCTCCATTCAGTATGTGCCCTCTTTAATACCCATCACCAGGCTAACCCATCCTCCCACCCCCCTCCCCTCTAGAACTCTCAGTTTGTTTTTCAGAGTCCATAAT